>NC_142675.1:20995000-20997500 GCF_964200805.1 Pocillopora damicornis | reverse complement strand
TACACACGGACACTTCGACTTGCGGAGACTGTCTTGACACGACTTGTGACTTGCATTTGGTTCTCCGTCCCCTTTGCTCTTTTGTCCAACTCCGCACCTACAGCCTCTCTTCAGACTCTTTTTTACCTTCACAACTTCATTGGAATTGCACGTATTTTTGCAATTGTAACATCTACACGAGCGGGTACAAGAGTGGTTCACTTTGTGGCACGGGCATTTACCAGAAACACAGAAAATGTCTGAAACTGACTTATTTTTCTTGTTTTTACCGCAAGTGCATCTTGTTTCCTTCGCTTGTTCGTCACAGTCATTCTCACTTGAAACTTCTGAAACGATGAAACCATGTCAAGAATTAATGCAATGGTTTTCGACAAGGTTTCGACAAGTTAAAGGTCATTAGTATATACTAAAGCAGTGGACAGCGTTGAAGGTGTGCTCTGACTGGCTACTCAAACTCTGAATATCCTTTGCTATTTACCTCCGAGCAACTCGCGAGTTTCACGCTGCCGCACGTACAGGAATAAATTGATTATTAAAATCATCCTTTTGTGCCATATTATCTCACTGATTTAGTGTGTACTAAAAACAGCTATTCGCCTCAGTGTCGTGGCTATTAGTGAATATTTTCCAAGCTGCTTCGCGGCTCGTTAAATGTCTACTATTAGCCACCTACACGTCGGTAAATAGTTATTGCTTATATCTGAAATAACCTCGATTTACAGAATTCGTTTCAGCACAAATGAAGAAAACATCATTTTCTCCATTAAATGATTTCCGGCTCAGTTTTATTAACGTAAGCATTTACAACTTAGTACTAGTACAAGACTTCAACCTTATAAGGGTGCCAAGACATCGGGAGGATCTCGAAAAATTCTCAGTTCAAACCTCGATATATGAGAAGGTATGTAGCATTATCAGAATTTATAACTGCTAATTTAACCTAAGGTTATTGAACAATTATCGAGTACCTTTTGTGGCATCGTAGTGGCCTGGCCCAGAATGATCATATGCAATGTAGATGGGTGTGGTGGTAAGGAATTCGTGTGGTAGGAATGGCACCGTAGGTGTGGAAGGGAGAGCGGTAATAATCACAATTGGAATTTTCAAGACTTTAGCTGTTGCTCTCGCGCATAAATCACCAACTTCATTTGCGAAAAATCCGTCTTGGCTAAATTTGTAAACTTCCTCTAACCCATTAACGCCAGTTGTCATCCAGTCTCTGTACTGTTCAATGTTATCAGAGACTTCTTTCACAAACAGCTCCCTAAGTCTACGTGTGTCGAAGGCTTCACTAATTCCTAATCCAAGGGAATTGCAATGCCCTTCGATATGTTCCTTGTATTCCCTCAGGTGTCTACTGAGCTGTGAGGCAACTGCTCTGAAAAAACAGTTCCCATCTCTTTCGATCTTGTCAACTTCAAGGTTAAAACCCGAAAGATTCCTTATCAAATTGTCCATGTGTTGAGCAGTTAAGTCTAATTCCAAAGAATTCATCTTTTTCTCTACTTCTATAAACTTTTCAGTTTTTAAACTGGTGGACCAAAGGAAAGCCAGGATATCTACCGTTTTGTTTTTACATCTTTCCGTAAAGGCGTCCATAAAATCTTGGAGATGTAGAACTCTTTGGATGATATAATCTACGATACTCCGGGTTTTAAGTCGCTCTTCGAGTCCCGGAAAATTTACTTTACTCCGTGTGCTCATGAAGTCCTCTGCATGAGAAATTTCAAATTGCTTCATGTGTTGTTGTGGCGATGAAAGGTTACCTTCTCTAATTATTTCAACTGGCATAACAGGCTTAGCTCTCGAGGTCAATCTGTTTATTTGTCGTTTGCAATTCCAGGCAAACAATGCACAACTCATTACAGCTATCGCGAGTTCTGGTCCAATCTTAGAGACACCACAGAGGAGTGATCTATTTATATGTCTGTGTAGACGTTCATTCTTTTCTGTTCCACACCCAGGAGGTATGTCCGAAAGACACCCCTTTTGTATGTGTTTGCGAAGGCATTCTAATTGATGGAGAGTTTCCTTAGACAAACGATCCTTCCAAGAAAACAATAACCGTTCTAGGTTGGCCTCGATCTCATCTGAGCCAGGCGTACTCGTTGTCCTTTCTGTACCAAGGTCTCCATTTCGACGTAAAATGAGAGACAATTCAGAGGAAAACTGCTTACCGTAACTGTCTTTTTTGGAAATAGTTTGAACTATCCTTGAGCATGCAGGAAACAAGTCCAATCTAATTTTTACTCCTGGAAAGATGCGTTCGTATAGATTTCTTACATGACAACAGTCGTCCACTATTATCATTTCCAAGGGAACTCCTTCCCTGCCGAATCTTGTTTTTAGTTCTTTGATGAAATCGTCAATCTCAGAATACGCAGTCGATTTGGTGAATCGCCAGGTCAAAACCTCTCCGTTCTCATTTAACCCAAGAAAGACATTTTGAAATTGACATACAAATTTACCATCATCCTCTCGAGTAACACCAACGTGTTTG
>NC_142675.1:18930000-18947500 GCF_964200805.1 Pocillopora damicornis | reverse complement strand
CTCAACACAGTAAGCATAGTTTATGATCGATAAATTCTCTCTGTGTGTAACAACTAAGGGGTCTCAGCCAGAGCAGATCGTTGCCATTTTAAGCCACGCATGGTATCCGGAAGAGAATATTCTTTCCGTTCTCTTGTATCCGATAAAGTTTATGTACGTTTGTAATATCAAGCAAAGGCCTCTCCGAGTAACTGGTATAAGTTAATTAGACAAATGCATTCTCCCTCCTAAGAAGGAGATTTTTAGTCCAACAAACCTCATTTAACTAACCTTTTCAAACAGATACCGCGTGTAGAGCGGAAATGTGCCCATCAGCCGATGTAATCGTTCCCAAAACTTGTGGGGGCGATTATGATGACGACGAAGTTGTCTTGGTCACCTATGTAGATACTTTGGGAATTAAAGCAAAATGCAACGGCAGACTCAATGAAACGACGAGGTAACTTGAGGACTCTCTGACCTGAATGTGTTTGCACGTGCGTCCTTGAGACGTCCTGGGACATCATCGTGTTTCGCCTCCTTCTGAGAAGCGAACTTTGGTCGAGCCGTCTGAGTTTGTACACTGATAAAGTTACTTTGGTATTTACCAGAGAATACCCGAGGATAGTTCAACGTTCATATTCAACGGTCCGTCCACGAAATTTATCGCGTAAGACTTCAAGATAAATAGGTAGCCTCGGGCTAGGACTTAAACTTCACGGAATTGACGAATCAGTCTGTCTTTACAGGTAATAAGGTTTGAAATAAAGAGTGAAAGAAACGTTCAAAAACGTATTTCATCCAAGAAGTCGCCATGCTACAGCAGATCAATAAACTTGCTCGCAATAGAAGCAGAAAAACAGGAGGTAGGAGTTCGCATGAGGAGATGGCGCTGGCCAACAGAATCGTGGCCCCAAAAATGTATGTGACCATATAATGCGCGTGCGTATAGCGCACCACAGCTTAGGCGAATACTGCGTTGTACCATAAGGAGAAACGAAGTTCAGGCGAGGTATATATATACTTCTCAACCTTCTCTTTGCTAGTGGGGCGAGGAAGATGGAGCATATCGTTATCCACCACATGCCCCTCGTAAAATCTGGGTAAAGTTACTTCCTGTCAGGAGATAAAACTGAGGTGTGTAATTTGGTAACGCAAACAATTGCGCACCCCGATCAAACACTTACCCATAGGAAGGATAGAGACAAAAGAGTGAAAGATATTGAACGAATGAAGCCTTTAAATGCTACTGTGCTTCTTTCTTACTTTATTTACTCCGAGCTTTCGCCAATCTACGGCATCATCAGGGAGGACGATAAAATATTTGCGCTATGGTTTTAAACGTTGGAGGTGCCACTGTAAATTAGAATAGTGTAAAACTAGCCAGTAGGACGCATGAAAACTAATGGCGTTATAAAATGTTCTAAAATATGTGTTAAAACCGTTAATTAAAATAGCTCATTAAAATAAATCATTAAAATAGAACATTAAAATAGAAGATCGTTAAGTTCAGTGCATTCCTCACGGGAGTTCAGTCCCGGCTTGTGCTTTCTGATGTAATACGCTTCGTACAATCGCAGATTGACGGGGTCATTTTCACGCGTGATTACTTTGACTTCAATGTTATGGCTGTTGTTGCGATGGTGTGTTGTGAGATGTTATTTGGGTTGACCCAAATAACATCCAACAAACACGACCGCGACTTCGACAACATTCTCCGCCTCAACGGATATCCAGAACGCACCATACATGAAACAAAACACCTGCAGAATCACCAAAGAGACCCCCAAACACAGACAAAAGAATGGCATTATCTCAAAATCCCGTTCATCTCAGACCGGCTAAACCGAAAAATCACGAAAAACCGAAAACATCCCAGTGCGAATCTCAGTGCGAATCGCGCGAATCATGTACGGTGCGTTCTGGATATCCGTTGAGGCGGAGAATGTTGTCGAAGTCGCGGTCGTGTTTGTTGGATGTAAATGTAAATGTCCGCTATCACAACAATGCATTAGCACAGTTAAACGATTACATTTAGAACAGTTATTACATTTAGGCCTTTAACACACTCCATCTTGTCGACTATTCACCTAGTAACTCCAAAATATCAAAACTCATGGTTTCGTATTTCATCACCAGCGCGATCGTCTTCTCTTTCACTGGACTCGTCAAACCAAGTTATGGTTTTACCCGATGCCGTAACAAGATCTTCACCTTCAAAGATAAAAAGTGGTATTGAATCTTTAGGACAAGACATCTTTATCCTTATGATGTCTACACCCTTTTCTCGGTGGAACCACAATTGCAAACTCCCTGCAAACAAGTGGGTATGTGATGCGAAAGAATTCGACATCTTAACCAATACAGGTCGATTCTCAAGTTAACTGATTGGCTGAAAAAAATCACACGACCCTCTCAAGACCTGAGAGTGATAGCAATTTGATGACTCACTCTTTTGGGAAGATTCCATCGTTGCTCGAGACTTCCTGATGTTTTCCATGAATGTTACGCAATGCCATTCTTATCCTAGATGCCTGTATTTATGCGATGAAACCCCCGTAAATGAATTATATATATATATATATATATATGACAAGCTTCCAGCTAACTACTGAATGCTTTATTAAAGCCATAACTGAATTGTTAGTCCTCAATAAAAGAGACAGAGACAGAATAAAGAAAGGGGCGAACAATCTCGATTTTCTTATACTGAATGATTCGACTAACTCGGAAAATTGCGATTTAGAAGAATCTCTGTGCATCACTCAAAACTCGGTATAATTTAGTAGATCTGTAAAATCAGCAAAAGATGGTACCAATCATACCAATTATGAAATAATTAGTGAATTTTTAGGCAAAACAAACGCTTTTCCTCGATAAGCCAAGAACGGCAAACAAAATGAATTGTCCTTCCCTCTTGCGTGTGTCGCAGATATCAAGCTCATTGCGTCAAGTTTGAAACAAAGTCTCTCCAAGTGATTGATGTGAATTAAACAGTGCCAAAACTGAAAAAGCATTAGCTTCTCAGCGGTCACCATACCAGGTTCAAAACAGTTCACGTGCACTGTAAAATGAAAAGAGTGAATGCGCGTAAGTTCTCATATTTGTCGGCAGGTGCCTTGACAATGATACGAAATCTCAATCGTCATATTTTATCATTATCCTAAATAGTTGCGTGGAAATTACACGCGACATCAAACCATTGAAGTTTGATGAAAACTTGAGAAGCTGAATACTGAGAAAAACTGAGATCTTTGATTTCAGGAATTGACTTCATCTGTCCGCGACACGTCGTTTGATAAAATTCTGAGAGTTTCGAATTGAAAAATGTGTTTTTATAAGGACCAGGGAAATATTGAGTCGAGTTGGGTTTACGCGGAGCTGACTGGCCAAATAACCACAAGGCTTCCTATTCATTCCACTACAACCTCTCGATAAAATTTACCCCACAGGACAAACTTCAAGAAGATTCCCATTGGTTATTTCGTGATTGAATTTAAACTCTTACTACAGAAATATAGAGAAATGTAAGCAATCAATTAACAGTGAATAGTAAAATTTTCAACGCATTGTGGTCTGAAAAACTCAAGTGAGAGAGTCGAATTAGATTTTAATGAAGCGAAGAGAAGCAAACTGTAGCTTTGTGCCTCTTTGAACCTTTCGTAACATCCTTTTTTTTTTAAATGATTCTCGACTGTAGATTCCTTTACCCTACACCATTGGACAGGAATGCTTTCAGATGGGAAGGGCTAGTCCCACGAATATCGTGTCATGCAAAAAAAAAAAAAAGCATAGAGTTTGCAAGTTTTTAACCCTTTACACCCACAGCGTTCTCCATACATTCCCCCAAGGTGCTGACGTGGAGAATTTGTGTAGCAATCAACGACTTCTGAAGCTGCTGATAATTTTCTTTATTCTCATGACCTTACTGCATGATTCAGGAGTGATCTTGTCAGGAGAAATTATATGCTAGTCGCTCATAGGGGTTAAAGAGTTAACACAAAGTTACAAGGTAGCGTAAAATAAAAAATCTATAAATTTAGTTTGTTTGTATCATTTGTAATTAAAGCGAAAAAAGAGGCTTCTTTTCACTATGCTATAATTATAGTTGGTGCTTGAAGCGGTCAGCGGTTGGATTGCTCGTTGATTGTTTCGTGACTTCACGGTCCACCGCGGTATATAATGTCGATTCCTTTGTAGAAATTTGTCAGAAAGAAATCAATGCGTAACGATCGACACCAGTTCATTTCTTAATCGTTTTGGGGTCACTTGGAGTAATAAAACGGCTGAAATAGTCGGAGAGCGATGTGTGGAATATTTTGCTATTAGTATAAGTTTGTACCGAAGGAAGTAACCGAACCTAGTAAGATATGTAAATTTGAAAAAGTCGATTGCCATTGAATTCGCTGGACTAGTGAACACTGCCAATCTTGAATATTTAAACATAATCTCTTCACTCGAACTAGTCTTAACATAGTAAATATGATAAAATAAGTGCCTGTTCTTCTTGTAAAACAATTATAGAGTCTCAAGCAAAGAAGGACTGACGCTTTCATATTAGGTCAGTCACGGCACCCTAAATTGTTCCTCCACTCGCTCGTATCCCAAAGGTTATGTACATTATAAGCATCAAGTAAGATCTCTCCAACAAACTGGTGTGAGCTAATAGCGCTAATTCTAAATCTGCAGTCCCTTTTCGGCCTTCATCATCCCCAATGGCTAAATTAAGCGTATGCCTTTAAGATATAAGTTAACATTGAAAATTGTGCCTCACAAACTGCTACGATATTACTTACGTGTGGAAAATAAATAATTATACAAAAAATGCGACAAATACATTCTCCCTCCTTAGAAGGAATTTTTTAAGTCGATAGAAACATCATTTTACTAACCTTTTCAAACAAACACCGTGTACTGAGCGGAAATGCGCCCATCAGCCAGTGTATCGTTCTCAAAACCTGTGAGGGCAATTACGATGTCGGCGAAGGTGTCCTAATGATCTCCGCAGTTGCCTTTAGCGAGCAAAGGCAAAGAACGACGACGGAACCTATGAAAAAGCCGTCAAACGAGGAGGTGAAAGAACTTCAGCGGTTTCTGAGCTAAATGCGTTTGCACGTCGTCACAGGAACATCTGGGAACATCATTATGTTTCGCTTCCATCCAGAAAGAAAGGCTAAAAGTTTGGTCGAATTCTGAGTTTTAAATAGGAAAACGTACTTCGGTATGGACCAAAGAATACTTGAGGGTAGCTGTACTTCAAAATAACAGAGCAAACCACATCGTTTCCTACTACTGACTTTGTTTTGACAACGGTCCACCCACGAAATTTACCACGGAAGACTCAAAGATAAATCAGAGAAATCATTCAGAGAGTACCTTCGATTCGTGACTTGAACTTCACGGAATTTATGATCTGCATGTCTACCCTTATAGATAGGAAAAAATTAAATGACCGTTCAAAACCACATTTTATCGGTCCAAGAAGTCACAATGTTACAGGTAAATGAACTAAATAAGCTCGCTATTTGCTCGATTGAAACTCGATAGAAGCAGAACTAAACTGGTAAGAGTGCCTGTCAGAAGATTGCGCTGACCAACGCAATCGTAGCTTCAGAAATGTTCTTGATTATATTACGCGCGTGCGCTTGGTGTCGGGCGAAGACTGTGTGCTACCATAAAGAGGGGCGAAGTTCACGTGAGTCATATATAAACTTTTCAACTTCTCTACTAAAGAGGGGCGAGGAAGATGGAGCACGTCATTGCCCGCCATATGCTACCCGTAAAACCTAGGAATAGTTACTTCCTGTCGCATGATGAGACTGTTGTCTGTGATATAGTTATGCAAACGATTGCAAAACCTGACGAATTAAGGAGTCATAAGAGTGGTGACAGTAATAGAAGAGTTCTGAAAAAGACATTTCCATTCCAAATAGGTGTGCATGGTATTAATGGGAAACCATGTTATGCCTTAATTGCTATTGTGTGGACCATGAATAACGATTTAATTACAGCCTATCCCACATTGAAGTGAATAACGATTTAAGTACAGCCTATTTAAGTACAGCCCACAATGAAGTGACTCCACTTCTGAGCCTACTATAGACGTACTCTTTTGCTTCACTGTTCCTGACTTGCTATCACACATGACTTAAGTAACAAAGCTGATTATAGAATGATCTTTTGATTAGTATCAATGTACCGGAACACCTCACCTGGCCAAGTATATCTATTCCCAATTAGATCAATTTTATATTTTTTTTATTCAAGAAGCTAGAGTTGCTCCCGGCTACGCCTCGAGCAACACTTACGCATCTTTCGTGCTCTCCAAACTTCCCGCGTGCTTCATATCTCGATAATTCCTTTTATTACACAGTACATACGTTCGTAAACACGTACAAAGTTTTCTGTGCATACTCAATCGACGCTCCCCCTCCCCTACATTTCAACGATTTTAAAGTCGCAAAATAAACAAGGCCGCATGGGAACCAAAGTTTCCATTCAATTTCGTCTTAGCATGTGTACACGGTTGAGCCAGAGATATTTTGCTTCAGTCGTGCCAGTTCCAATTTTCCTGATTTTCCTAGCTCTCAGGCTGTAGTTCGCGTTTTATGTATTTCAACAAATAAAATTACCAAAAATTAATGAAAATGCATTGTCACAGCCAATCAGCATTTAGTAAT
Organism: Pocillopora damicornis; assembly: GCF_964200805.1. Classification (NCBI taxonomy): domain Eukaryota; kingdom Metazoa; phylum Cnidaria; class Anthozoa; order Scleractinia; family Pocilloporidae; genus Pocillopora; species Pocillopora damicornis. The sequence goes on along the minus strand of NC_142675.1, from coordinate 18,940,841 downwards.
CTTTTCCTCTGAGGTAAATAGTTCTTTTTAACTAATATATTCTAAAACAGTGAGATAATATAGTACAAAAATATGATTTTAACTAATTTCAGTTATTCCCTCAATGATTAACATATCTTCGGGCACAAATCCCGCGCGAGTTAATTGCTCGGAGGTGAATGGCAGAGAATATTCGTATAATGAGTAGCCAATCAGATCGCATATTTAACGCCATTAATGTTTTAGTAGATACTAATACCAACCCACGGTTGATATGGATAATAAAAATTTGAAGCCGGTCAGTTTTAGGAGTTACGACCTTTGACGTAAGCGTTTACAAGTTGTGTCGTTCACACGAGAATACAAGATAAACGCACATTGTTGTGCATTAACAAAAATATGCACTTTGGTGGCAGTCGTTTTTGAAAATATCAGTTTAACCCTTTAACTCCCGGAAGTGATTAACATAAAACATCTCCCTACAATATCCATACATTCTTCAGCAAACAGGCTATGGGATTATTCAAACTTATCAGGTAGTAGCTGCTATCTTGATCTAGCATCAATTTCTCATAACTAATTTACAAGGAAATGTGTAGCAGCTAGAGGGGAGAATTAACAATCAGATCTTGGGAGTTAAAGAGTTAAAGAGATCGTTAACTTCTTTTAAGTGTGGACGGATTTCTAATCACACACACGAAAAAGACCACCGTTTACGGATGTAAACGCATACCAGGACACAGGGCCTAATAAATTCTTACAAAATTGTACAAAAAGTGTTTTTTTCTTAATAGGTTCCTCTCAAATTTACAAGAGACCTACAAGTAAATCTCAATACATCTGTACAGTAATGACATGGAATTTTATACAGGTGATAAACACTGATACAATCGATTTCAGCGTGTTATGTCTGTTTGTTCGTTTGTTTCTTTATAGCCCTATATACACAAGTGAAAGTCTACTAACTCTTTGTACTAATTGTTTGTTGAATATGTGCCATACCCCAGCAGAAATTAATTCAGTTGCTAATTCTTATCAAAAATAAACAACCTCATGGAAGCAATTTGCAAAATCTGCATTACAAATCATTATTGATGTTTAGGGGATTATCGCGATTTTAGCGCAAAAGAAGATTCACCGTGTGATTACAAGTTCATATTGAGAAAAATTTTGTATTAAACAGTATTTACAGATTGGTTTTTGACATGACTGAGTGTACTTAAAGTATTAACTGCTATATTTAAATAACATCAAGGGTTAATACTGTTATTACACTAAAACAAATGATAAATAATGCCCAAAATGTCTTCAACAAAACTGTTAATTTCTCCGTTTAGTAAGAAGAGTAAAGCCTGCCAATCAGGATTTTATACATCAGCTTCAAATTTAGGCCTCTTCTTCTCAAGCAATTCATTATTTCTAAAAGGTGTGATTTTCACATTTCTAACTGCCTGGGAAATAACCCCATAATGGATCAGAATTCTACTGCACCCATCAGTTGAATCTTGCTTTCGATAATATCTTTCAACCACTTCTCTCGAAACCTTGTTCTACCAGGCCTATGAGAAATAAAGGGAGCAGTACCAGTCATATATCTTGAAGAAAAAAAAATTCATGAGGAAAGCACTGCTCTGGCAGGTCTTAGCAGTACTGGCTGACAGCAGCAAGGTCTGTACAAAAACTATGGCAAAATAACCACCAGGTAAGAACTAATAAGAATGCTTGGATTTACCTCTTGACTACCTTGTCAGATAATAAGATGGAGTTATACTGAGATCATGTTTTTTTTCCTTCAATAAGAGACTTAGTGATGGCTAATTTGGCTGTTGGCTAATTTTACCAAGAGCACAGGCTTTAACAGCAGATGATAACCACAGGCAGCCCAAGCTCCAGTTGTGAGTTGATCATCTTGCAAAAAAAAACTCATAGTGAAATTATAAGAGTTTGTATGGGAATATTTATGACTACTTTTGGGAATTAAAAAAGAGAGTCAAATTCTCACTAAAAGTACCTCACCTTACTTCCACACTGCATCCCATGTTATCTGACTGCTTACTATGTTGAAAAGAACCCATTTTGGTGATTTATCCATTTCTAGGTTTACTATGTACGAAAGAGATGCCTGTACTAAATCTAGAAATAGATAACCCACTAAAATGGGTTCTTTACAACATAGTAAGTGGTCAGATAACAAGCCATGCCTTGTGGAAGCCAGGTGAGGTATTTTTAGTGAGTATTTGACTGTATTTTTTTATTCCTAAAAGCAGTTGTTAATGTTCCTATACAAACTCTTATAATTTCACCATAACTCTTATTTCACAAGATGATCATCTCATAGCTGGAGCTTGGACCACCTATGATGATAACATACCTATGGACAAGATGATGTGTCTCAAAAATATAATACATTTCCACTGGGAATGTCTAAAAAGGAAAGATATACAAACGATTTAGTTTTCTGGATGAATGAATTTTCTCTTGGAGAGATGTCACTACATTAAAAGAATAGAACAGCTTGTCTAACCATTGACACAAAAAAATCAGCATTTAAATTATCCATACTGTTCTCTATACATTTCCTTAGGTGCTGAAAAGGAAAACTTGTTCAACAATAAAGAGCTTCTTTAGTAGGTGATCATCTCCTTTATTCTTGTTACCTTAATGTTTGATTCAGGGGAGATATTGTTAGGAGAAACTAAATGCTGGTCACTCCTAGGGGGTAAAAGGGTAAAATTTAGTAATAATTTGCAGCTTCAGGTAAATTCAAATCTGGTAATTGGTTGACATTGCTACCAGAATTTATCTTGCATGAGGGAACCACAAATTTCTACTCTTCCTGTCATTCAGCTGCGTGTAAACACCACATTCCCCCCAACCCCATGCTGGCAACTTTGTCAGGTTTTCAGAAAGTTTGCTAGGACCCATTTGTACTTGGTAGTGAAGAGATACACTGTAGGAGATAAGTGTCTTATTAAACAACAAAACACAAGATCTTTGCAAGGACAAAGATACATTCAGCTGATTTGTTTCTGATTGGTCCTTTTGTCTACTTTCATTTTGAGTTTACCCAACCCTTTCTAAAAATGCTCTTTAGATATTATTTGCAATTGTTTTACCTTTGGCTTGAATTTGCTAACTTCAATGGTTACATAAACAGAAGCAGTTGCCCTGGGAATTGGTCTTCTCCTGGTTGGTATACTCCACTTGACGGCATACCTATATCGCCAGCTGTAAGGGTGCTCTTCCTCTCTTAAAAAGTCAATACAGTATAACCAGCTACCATCACGTTCCCATGTCTGCAAGAGAGTTCTTACATTTACCAGAGTGTTCATAGCCCTTGTTGTTGTCTTTATGACATAGTAAAGCAATTTGTCACTAATAAAATAATTATTAAAACTTCCTATTGTCTGGTTGTTATCCATATTCAAAACAATTAATTTGATCAGTGTCAACTGATATTGAACAATAGCATTTATTCCATTGCTACTGAAAAGTGAGGACAAAATTCTGGTGTAGGAATATTTTGTGACCTTTTCCATGACTGGTTTTTCTCAATTATCCTTGATTTTAGCCAACAAAAAAGCGAAATTTCATCTTTTAAGGTGATATTTCAAGGCCTAGATAAAACATAAACTAACATCCTGTGACTTATGGATTGCCGGCTGATTTTCATTAAGTAATTTTTATAAATTAATCATGCCAGGAATTTTTTTCTGCCAGACTTACCCAACGATATTTGCAAAAGAAATGTGATGCTTCGGAAACACATAACAGCAAGCTTTCCCTTAAGGCTCTTTTTCGAAGCTGATACACCTTAAGATCTTCATATAGATTACATATACTTGGAACAAGTTTAATTGTTTGTATCGCGTCGTAGTCGACGTTACTTGCGATCGATGTGGATCGCAACGTTTCGACCGCATACTGCTCGTGTTCTTCATGCGAAAATCTTCTATAGAACACAATCAGCATGCGTTCGAAACGTTGCGATCCGCACTGTGAGAGAAACGATTGTGCGATGAATAACCGCAACTTTCTTTGCGATATTACCTTGATGAATTCCTCAATTTTTTCTAACCCCCCTGCAACTGTGAAGTTATCTGCCGTCATCCATTTGATGTTCGGTATCTCATAACCTGTCTCAGGATCTATTGTTGGCTGATCCTGCTGAGCAGGAGCTTCTCCTTCCCTTCCATCCTCGCCAGCATAGTCAGCCATACGACGTCGAGCATTTTCGATCGCTTCGTCGACAATTTCGCGAGCTTCGTCTTCGTAAATTTGATCGAGTGTTCGATTTCCTGGCACCACCGTGCGAATAACAGGCGGAGCTTTCTTTGTCGTGCCTGCAGAGGACATGGCTTTTGAATTATAGGTCTAAAATTCAGATCGTTCCAAGCAAGGAGCTTTCATTCAGGACTGTCCACCATTTTGATTGAGCACGGTTTCCATAGTAAGGAGTCTTTCTTTACGCATTGTTTTCGACAAAGACCGCTGATTGGTAAGCTCGCAAGTTATTTGGCTCAACTGTCGTTTCGCTCATATATTTGGCACTTCTTGGGGAAATGACTCGAGCACTAACAGATTGGAAAAATTAATACTTAAGATGAAAACAACTAAGTAAAAATGCAGCTATCTCTGTGCTCTTGAGAGAAATATCAGTGAAAATTTTTAACACTGGTAAATATATCAACAAATTTATCCGGCAGATCGAGATTGAAATTTGATGACCTTTGGTTTTTCGATGTGAACATTTTTTGGAAAAATATTAGTGTTCTCTATTGAAGAAGCGTTTATGAAATTTTAACACAAATCAATGAAGGAATTAAAAGCAGGGAATTCCCAAAAATTTGTTTGTAACTCATTAGAGTCCCCTTAGGACGGAAGAATGCACTTAACCAAACCTCGTTTCTATGCGGATCATATGTCAAGTGCTAACTTTGATCCTGTTTGCAAATATGCGTGCCACATGAATCATCAATATACTCAACCTCAACTCCGGAAATTCTCTCTCACGGAATGTCTTCCATCATAGATGGTTGGAACGGTGGGGAAAATGTTCGCTTTTCTTGACGACGCGTCGTGGTATCACGGTCGAATCACACGGGATCAAGCGATTGAAATCTTGCTTCAGAATGGCAGACAAGAGGGACTGTTCCTTGTCAGAAATAAAGCTGGTGGATCAGAAGACAACTTTGTTTTGTCCCTATGGCATGGAAATCAGGCGCTTCATTTTCAAATACAGTCTCGCGGAGGGATTTATTATTCCATAGACGATGGACCGAGTTTTGAGGGTTTGGATTCGCTGATCGAATACTACAGAGAACAGGCGGACGGTCTACCGATTAGACTTACTCAGTTTTGTCAGGGGAATCCGCCCCCTGCTTCATGTAGAAAACATGGAGTGACAACTCCACTTCATCTTGCTTGTGCAGAGGGTAATTTCAAACTCGTATTGGGTTTGCTCACTGGACAGAATCAATCTGACATTACTACAAGGAACGAAAACGGTGTTACGCCACTTCACGAAGCTGCGCTTCGTGGAGATGAAGATATTGTCTCAATCTTGTTAAGACATGGTGCTGACACCAAGAGCAAAGACGATGGTGGAAACACGCCGCTACAGGTTCAGTATTTCATCTTCACAAAGATATTCTGCTTTGAATATTTGCCTTTAGATAACCGGGCTTCGAATTTCGATCTCTAATTATACTTCCTGCTTAAGATTCTCCGAACTGATTTGAACGTAATTTCACGATATTTAAACAAAATTTTTATTAGAACGATATATATATTTAAACGATATTCGCCAAGTTTGTTCAAAGTACACGTCTTTTGCTTGATCTGAGGGTTAAATCTGGCATTTTGGTTAATTCCTTAATACAACTTAGTTAGATCAAAGATCTAAACGTGATTAAATTCCAGTGGAGGTTATTAAGGCTTATCTGTTATTTGAATGAATGAATCTGTGATGTTTTAAGGTCATAACAGGTCAATTATTTTGTCTGATGTGATCATCGCACATACCATGAAATTCCACTCAACCAGAAAACGACTTAAAATAGCTCAGGAGATGAGAGCTTCATACCCTTCCCTCTTCCTTCCACCACATTTACTTATAGAGACAAATGATCAAACAGTTTTATGTAGAGATGCTTTCATTTTTATTCCTGATCTTTCAATCCAATTTGTGTACATAAAGTGATTTGATACTCACAGAAGGAATGCATAACTTTCCTCTAAACATTTTCTATGAGAATTATGTTTGCCATCAGCATGTCATGGCAAGGAGAAAAAGAGTTTGGTTGTTAGATTTGCAGAGAAATGTGGAGACCAAGATCTGGTTGTTACCGTAATTTCCTACCGATTACCCTTGTTAATTTTTCCACAAACAGTTGTTGGTGTGGGTTTTAAGAAGGTGCAAGTAATATGATAATTTTTAAAGCTTCTGGTGTAGTTTAAAACCTATAAGCAAGAAAAAAATAGAGATGATAAGGTCCACTCAAGATAGTTTTAAAAAAACCTGTGCAATAACTCATTTATTTTGTGTAGATTGCTCATTATAATAGGAGACTTTAATGCGTGTGATAAAAGCCAATGCAAATCAAAAACGTACGAAACCCGATAAGAGAGCTTTTATCTTGTTTGTACTCTTATTTTCTTACCTTGTCAATTTCACAGCTTGTTTCTCTGTTAGGTTTAAAATAAATTCTCACATACACAGGTAGTGAACTTGGAAATACAAGAATTTAATTGTGAAAAAGCTGGCTTCAGAGCAATTCACACAGAAAATGCTGACGTGTTCATTTCGTGGTGCCACATAATTAATAGCGCAACAGAATATTTGATGCATCAGTGAAATTTTCTTAGCTAGCACTGTCTTGAGTTAAAGAGTATTTTCCTGTTTCAAGTGATTTCTTCAACTCAGTAGATCTTGAGATATCGATTTTTTTAGAACAGATTTTTACAAGTGGTATCATTTTCAATGAAACAGCAAAGACAAAAAGTGTGGAAATTTATCAATTGCACACAAAAGATTTCATGTCCACAAAAACTATGAAGGAACTTTGTGTAAAACTAGGATTTTCTTTTGTTTTTGGGTGCAGGTTATCTGCTAGTGCGGGTTATCTGCTAGTGCGGGTAATCTGTTGGAATTTGTTTCTCAGTATTGTAAAAATTGACCGATGCGGGTAAATGGACGGAAATTACGGTAATTCTTCCCCCTAGCTATGACACATTTCCTTGTAAATTAGTTATGAGAATCTGGTGCTAGATCAAAATAACCACTTCTACCTGGGAAGTTTCATTATTCTCAAACCTGTTTGCTACATGAAGCATGGATTTGATAGGGGAAGTTACATGTTAATCCCTTCTGAGAATTTAGAGGATTAACAGGCTGTGAAGTTTTAATTACTTAATGGTGTCTATAGTCTAAAAACATTTGCACATGTGGCATTTGGGATATGGTAGGTCATGTACCAATTTATATCATTTTACGGTCATGTTGTGGCAAGTATGTAATTTCTTTATTTCTTTCAAATAGACCTTATATTTCCACACTCATCAATTTACATGTACTCTTTTCATTTTTCAATGTATCATTTCTACACCATTATTTTCATACAATGTAAATTATGCAGCCCTTTATCTATCATGTTTCACACCCTTTTTACATTGTGTGTCTTATTTTGCATGGAGGTAAACTTTTCCTTGGAATGTTTCATGTCTTGTATATAGCTTCAGTGTTTGTTAAGTTTTTTGTCTCATGGTATCTTCCCATTTATTATCATGTTTCACACCCTTTTTACATTGTGTGTCTTATTTTACATGGAGGTAAACTTTTCCTTGGAATGTTTCATGTCTTGTATACAGCTTCAGTGTTTGTTAAGTTTTTTGTCTCATGGTATCTTCCCATTTATTTTTCCCTTTTTTCCTTGTATGTTTGTACATTCTTGTAAAAGTCACCTTTCTGTTCCTAAAGAATATCCTTCTTCTTCACATGCTCATTAAACAATAGTTAAATTGAATGCTTAGTAGACTTATTTGCCCCTGTATATAAATTTGGTTAAAGTTGAACTTGGATTCATGGTGATTCATTTTTTCATTTCTCTCAGGTGGCTTGCTATGGAGGATTTGCAACAATTTGCTTCACACTCATAACAGAAGGTAAAGCCGATGTTCAGGATCGCTCTCCTGTAACTGGCTTTGTAGCCCTTCACATAGCAGCCTTAAAAGGTTATGATGATTGCTTGAAAGTTCTACTGGAGCTTGGAGCTCCACTTCACCCTCGATCAACAGAAGGAGACACACCCAGAGACCTTGCAATTAAATATGATCATTTGCATATTGCAGAAATAATTGATAATTATCCTGTGCAGCCTCCAAAGACTTTGCCGAGGATGTGGTTACATGAAAATTTAGGTAGACAGGTAAGTGTTTTCTGTTTGTGTTCTTGTTTCTTGCCCCATGATAACTTAATTTTTTTGAAGATATTTCATTACAAAGCCTAAGAGCGTTAGCAATTATTGGATGATATTGGGCAAGATATTGCAGATTTTTTTGTATTGAGCAGACAACATACTTACATACTGAATTTCTGTTATTGCTAGGAAGCCATTGCACTATTTAAAAAATTTGGATTAGTTGATGGGTTGTTTCTTGTGCGGTTGAGCACTCGCGACCATGGATATTATGTACTCTCAGTTGCTGTCAACAGTTTGATTTACCATTATCAGATACGAAGCAGGGTGAGTACCCTACACAGTATTTCAAGAAAGAAATGATCCTATCTGGTGGAACGAAATTTTAGTAATTGTCTAACTAGTATCTGGGAAGCACAGGTTTGAATCCTGTCAAAGCCTTATTTTTTTCTGGCTTCTCTTCTGCAGTTGCTAAAATTGCAATCTATATGTAAAGATCATTTCTTTGCTTCATTTTCATCTGTAGGTCAAATGAAATTGATTTCAATACAAGTTGTAAAGAATTTCATTTTACATCAAAATCACACAGAAGTTTATAATTTCTACAAATGGTCTCTCTGTAAAACCCATGTTGCAACCCAATATGAATGCACCTTTTGATCCTGCTTACTTCTTATGGCTTTGATGTTTGACAATGAATAAAAATAAGTTTAGTTCTTAGCCTCTCTACAAATTTGCACCTCAGTAGTACCTCTAAATGGAACCATACTGTTATTATATCCACCCAATACTTGTATGTTACTCAACTTTTGTGTTGAGCAAATGTCCAGTGTTTCCTTATTTTACATCCTTGCTATTTGAATTGTTTATTGATGTGGATCTTATTTTAGCAGCCTGTTGATACAACTAATGGAATGAGTACAATAAGAGTGGAACCCTATGATCACTCTAAGTTGTGAGGCGTTTCTGCTACAAGGAATTCCAGTTTGATTCTACCCATACAAATATGTACAGAAGGGAATTGTTAGTAAATCTCTGAAAATAAGCCAAGTGTTTTATTCTTGGGTATTATGAATGATAACAATAATAATAATTATAACAAAATACAATGACCCACGCACAGAAGAGCTTGATTCCAGAAGTTCAGATTCAAAGACTAGCACATTTGCAGGATTCTTTGTATTCTGCAATTCAATTAGCTCGTAAAAATAAACATATTTAACCCTTAAACTCCCAGGATCTGATTGCTAATTCTCCCCTCTAGCTGCTAAATTAGTTACAAGAAATTGATGTTAGATCAGGATGAAAACTTCTTCCTGATAAGTTTGTGTATTCTCATTACCTGTTTGCTGAATAATGTAAGGATATTATAGGGAGAAGTTGAATGTTACTTACTTCAAGGAGGTAATGGGTTAAGAGGAAAAGAAAATGGTGGTGGCTAATGTCTTTTGGATTAAAAAGGTTTCACGAGTGTAATGAGATTCAGAAAACCACCAACAGTTTGATTTGTACAGAAAATTCATTTTGTATTAACTGATCACAATTAACCCTTTAACTCCCATGAGTGACCAAGACAGAATTTCTCCTTACAATATCAATACAATATCAACCAGATAAGTGATGAGAATAAAAAAAAATAGCAATTTGGGGATTATTAGGTGATCCAATACCAAGTTCTCCAAACTAACATCATAAGAACTTTATGAGAGCTAGTAAGGAGAATTATTAATGAGATCTTGGGAGTTAAAGGGTTAAGATGAGAACATGCAGGCATCCCTTAAACCTACAAACTTATTACTTAAAACTTATTAATTGCTATTTGCAGTATAGTCTTCTTATGTCTGATTGGCTTTTCTTTTCTGGTGTTCATGGTTTTCTGAGATTCACAATAGGCTGAGTGAAATTGATTGGTTAGCATTCATTTTAGCTCACCTAGCTGATGTAGTCCAAATTTATATGCTAGCCATCCAATTTGAAATTTAATTTGAACCCTGGACACCCTAACATCAGTATCCATATTCTCCAAACTGTTCTTTATACATTTCCTAAGATGCTGACGAGGAGAATTTCTTTAACAATTGAAAGCTTCACTAGTTGGTGATCATTTCCTTTATTCTCATGATCTCAATGTGTGATTCTGGGGTGATATTGTGAGGAGAATTTGGATGCTAGTCACTCTTAGGGGTCATAGGGTTATTAATTATGCAGATACCCTCTTTTTTAAACTAACATGCAGCTAACTCTGAAATCTTTGCTCATGAAGTCTGATAGGTGGTTCTACATTGATGATGGCCCACTTTTTGAAACCCTGCCACATGTTATTGACCACTACAGTAGATGCGCAGATGGACTTCCTGTCCTTCTTAAGATGGCTCTGCCTCCAGACGGCAACCCACCAATTGATATTCATAAGATTCCAATACCACCTGTAAGGAAGCGAGTACT
>NC_142675.1:18457500-18545000 GCF_964200805.1 Pocillopora damicornis | reverse complement strand
ATTTCCTCTCTTGATAATAGAAAAATAAAAAATTCAAAGAAATACGAAACAAAGTTACACTAAACAAAACAAAAATGACCAAAATTAAACTCGTGTATCAAATAACCAATAACTACAACATTGTTTGAACTGCTCTGTCGCCTTGCTGTTTCAATATAATCAAAGCCAATAATATCGCCTATTCATCTTCACAGACTTTCGTCTGGACACTCCGACACCTCAACTTCCTCTTCTCCCTTTCTCTCTCTTTTCCTTTAAGACAGAGTCTTCCGTGAAAGCTGAGAAATTTGTCCACTTTAGAAGATATCTCACTTATATTCGCACTGTTACGAGGGGAAATCCAAGTTGGGCCCGGCTCGGAGCAGTGTCTACTTATGATAGAAATGTGTGATGTAAATTAAATAATGTAAAAAAAAAACAAAACAGAATATTAATTAAGCTGACAGACACTTAAGGGCTCCTTTCTTTACGTAAGCCAGCTGAGTTTTAATTTAATTCACGCGGAAGTGCTTTTTTTGGGTCTGAAAACTTTCATTTCATAGTCGAAACGAAATGCCATCACCAAAGCAACTGAATACGTATATTTCGGTTTTTATTTTCGTATTTTGGTTTCACAGGACGAAATCACATGTTTCCGTATTTCTGAAACGTGGCGGAAACATGCAACTCCATGTTTCCGTTATGTTTACGTCTTACGGAAACGTGAAAATTAAAGTCTACGTGTTTCCGTCACGTTAACGGAACGGAAATGCCAAGTCACGTTTCCGTCATATTTAAGCCAGCACATTTCCGCCGTTGTTCGTTTCCGTCATGTTTCTGCAAACGGATTTGCAGTTTTTTGCTACATCTTACCAAAACACAAACGCGAGATGGTTCTTTGAACAACAAGGAATCTTAATGCGACGGCTGTGTTATTTAATCAGGTTAGGCCAAATGAGACAGTTGTGTGACTTAGGTCGGTTGGTGCCAATGAGACAATTGTGTCACACTGGACGAAAAAATGGATTTACTAGTGTTTGTCAAGGTGTGCAAATGTGGTGCAAATTTGGGGCTCTAAATTTGAACTGAATTTGCACCAGCTGTAAACTGAAGGTAAACTCAAGTATTTGTACCTGACAAAACTGCCTGCAAATGTGATGTAAATACTACATTTGCTTAACATTTACCTTACATTTGCTTCCAAGGTAAACCTGGAGCTTTAACACATAGTTGTCAAGCATTTGCCTCCGGTGCAAAAGTGACATATTTACTATTAATGCAATTACAAGTAAACATTATGCAAAACAGTTTGTTTGCAGCATTTTTCAACCATATTTACTTGCAATAGAAATAAGTACCTTTGCACTTAATACACTCTAATTTGCTAATTGAGCAAAGCTGTTCATTTGCTGTAAATTTGCTCTGATGTCAAACAAACAAAAATAAAACCCCTACTGAGTGGCCATTTGCCAGTTCCCTAAGGGTGGCTGATTAACTGGGTTTGACTGTATTCAGAATAAAATTTTATATAGATGAAATTGGAAGTAAATGAGATTGATCTATTTACCTTTGCTAGAAATCTGAGGGAAGTAACAATTCAGGCCACAGGCCTGTCAATCATCCACTTAGAGGCTGATGACAAGAGTCAGGCTGGCCTGCCCATATAATGTGATCTTAGAAAACAGTCAACTCAGCTCATGTAATCCACTCCTTATTAAAAAAAAAAAACTAATAGAACAAACAAAAGTGGCAGGCCTCTGCCTACCACAGATATAACATTTTATTGTCTTCATAAACACTGCAAACATATATTGCATGTGGAAATTATTATTATTTTAGCTGTTATCACACAAAACTGACAAATTATTTTGATTGGGCTGAACAAATTGTCTACAATATAAATCATGTTTTATATAGATCATGTCTTCAAAAATCAAGTCACAATAATTCCTAAGAAACTCTCATATACAATTAAACTAAATAAATAACTTTACAAATCAAATACCTTGGTATATAATTAAAGAATGGGTAGAAGAAAGACTTCTGTCACTTGAAAGCACTGAGTTACAAGATGTGCCATTTGATGACCCTTACAAATTTTCACCATTCAGATTCAGAAGCATACAGTTTCAACAGGATCACCTGAGAAAGAAATTTCTTGAAGAAAGTGATATAAGATCTAAATATTTATCATGCATGTCCTGATGTAACTGCAAAGTGTCTTCATCTGTGCTTTATAGGATAGCACCAAAATCTCAATTTATGCTATAGATTTACTAAAAGTAAATGTAAATGCAATATCAAAACTGAGTGAACCAAGTTTTATCCAATTACCAATATCCGGATACCCAAGTAATAACTACTGACTCACTGAGTTTGGCCATTTGTTCACTGTTCTTATGTTAGACATGTATCTAGAATGTAGTATTGATATGAATATTGCAATCAACAATCCATCACTGAGGTGAAAAAAAAGCGTGTCAAAACAAGTTTTAGAAACTTTAGAGTGTTCTTTGCTTAAATGGTGGTTTCCTTACAACAAGGCAAATACTGGAGCATCTTGTGGTTTTCAGGAATATCATTTGTAAAATATTTAGTTGAGGTTTAGGCACTTATGCTTTAAATGTGTGGCAGAAATTTTCATAAAGCTCATTTGGTTTCTTTTTTGTTACTGTTCAGTGTAGCTTTCAAACATTTTTATCCGCTTTTCAATTTTTTTAGAACTTGTAGAAAGTAATTTAGAAAATATCAGAGAATGCCATCATAGTTATTGTTACAGTTAAAAATTTAAATGATAAAAATAATGTGGTATGATAGCATGCATAAATACTCAATTTGCTTTCTTACATACAGCTTGGAGTAAATATTGGAAAAAAATTAATATATGCATAAGTGAATCATCCAAGAATTTTCAAACAAACAATACTCTACTGTTAATGTGCTTAACAGTGTAGCAGTCAAATTTATGTATGACAGTTTTTATTACCAAATTGAAAAATGATTTAAATAAAATATCTTAAAACGTTATTGGTAGCTATATGTCAGTACTCAAACCTACTTTAAAGATCACTGCTGTTTATATCAGAAGTTATAAGTCAAGTTATGTTTTTGTGGTCCAATTGAACAAAGACAAATAAACTATTTAAAAAGTAATTGAATGGTTAGTTCTAAAACCTAATATATAGATCTATACTATTTATAACAGTGGTTCTAAATATTCTGTTAACCCCAGTAAGCTGAAGTTGACACTCCCTTATAAGCAAAGTTAGATGTTTCAGCAGCAAACTTATTCGGTACTGAGAATTTGATCATGTTTGCTATACAGAGCGAAGTTGGTCCATGCTTTTTTGGTCAAGAGTTTGCTCACATTTACCATACCAAGCAAACTGGGTCAAACTTTTGATTTTGTTAACATTTTATTATCTGAGCAAACTTATTCAATACTAACAATTTGATCATATTTGCCATACGGAGCAAACTTGCTCAATACCAAGAATTTGCCAGCAATTACCTGCTTATGCAAACCTCATCAATTCTACGAGTTTGATCATGTTTGCTGATCCAAATAAACACTCCAAAATTACGCTTTTGAGCACATTTACAGCGTTTTGTGAGCTTGCTGGTAATCATCACTGGGTAAAATGCCAAATTTTAGTGTCATTTAAGTAAAATTAAACAACTATTAAACCCAAAGACAAATTTAAGCCATGTTTACTAAACTTAAACATGACTTAAAAATGTACCTTTGTTTAGGCGAGGTTTAAGCATTCTTAAATGCAAATTAAATCGACGTTGAGATTTAAGCTATGTTTAAGTCATTTTAACCGTACTTAAATCCTTTGAAGGATTTAGGGTTACTTTAAACCACCTTAAATCTAACGTTAAACCTATTGGGGAGATTTAAGGTCTAGTTAAAGGAGCCTTAAATACAACATTAAATTTATCATAATATTTATGCCGTGTTTAAGGACCTTAAAAACACATCAAATCTTTTGGTGTACACCAAGTCTACTTTATTGACATAATCTCTCACCAGAACCAGAAACCATACGAGAGCAGCCTCCAGCAACCTTCAATGAATTAATCATAGATTAATATTAATATTATGTATTTAGTAAAGCCACAATATTTCACGCTACTGATTTTATTGCTTTTTCAATTCTTTGGGTAATGAAACTGTGTTTGTTGATTGTGAACAAGACTTGATTTCTTGTGTTGGAAACTGTTTCACTAAAGGAAGGTGGTTGCACAGGGAATTTGACTAACCTGGGCAAATAAGGTACATTTCTTCAAAACCATATAATTTTAGTATATACCAAACCAGTGGACAGTGTTTTTTGCATGCTCTGATTGGCTACTCAAACTCAGGATAGTACATGCATGTGCTATCCACTTCCCAGCTTAAGCTGAAGTGTGAAAAACTTTTTTTTGCAGTGTTCTGAGATATAAATTTATAATTCTTTTATCTCACTGGTTTGGTATATACTTCACAGCTCATTAAATATCCACCACCACTAAGGGGAATAATATTTATTGTTAAATATATTAAAAACAACAACGACATGTGAATGTAGATTGATGTTAATAACTGGCTGGTAAAATAATGGCACGGCGTGGAATAGGGCAAACTGCCATGAGTTTTACATTGTCAAGAGTTAAATAAGCTCCAGCAAAAAGACTGTGTATCCTATAAACAGGCAAAAAGTAGCTTGATGCTCTAGGTTCAAAGTTGTTTGCGTCCCACACACAAAGGGTATTAAAACTTCCCAAGCATTGGTTTTGCTGAACAAGGAAACCGGGGTTTCTGAGCATGAAGTAAACGGCTCTGAACTGCAAACGTCACCAGACATCTCTAACTGAACGTTGAAAAGCGCGCGTTTGTATCGAGGATGCGGTATGTCTCGTCCCCAGAGTGAGGCCGAGATCCTTATGCGCATGACAAATACCGTATGAACGCCAATCAAATGTCTAAAACTATAATCGCGGGATATTTGATCTTTCACTGTCGTTCGTTCACTCGGTCGAGTTTCGTTTCGTTGCGGGCACGTGTTTGGATTCTTCCTCGATAGGATGATGGCTGCAAACGATCCAGTTCAAGAGAGACAGCTTGTTCTTATGGAAAGAATGAGTAGAAGGATTGATTCGATTCTCGAAGGGCAAAAGAAACTAGAAGATACGAATGCAGTCCTTCGGCAAGAAAATGCAAAGCTGAAGAACCAACTTGCGAGTCTGGAAGGGCAGGCAAAGAAGAAAGGCAAGAAACGTTCTAAAAGCTCTCGCAGAGAATCAAATGTTGTGATTCCAAATGACTTAAGGGTAAATATTCTTTAATTACTTTAAGGATATAAATTTTTTCAACTTTAGTACCGTTAAGTTGTGTTTGAGAGTTTCAGTTGCGGTGTATCAGAAGCATAAAACGTGTCTTCAAAGACACCGCCATTCCGCCATCACGCGTGTTCTGTGTTAACTTAAAGCACAATATGTGTAGATGTTGGTTCTAGTGCTTATCACAAAGTTGGAACATCCTTGTGCTGAATTCTTGTGCCTATTTTGCAAGCATTTAGCAAAAATACTGTTTACCCAGTTTAAAATTCCACTGTGTACTGTTTACCCAAAAACCCTGCTGACCCTGATTAAAGAAATAAACAAGTTTGTGGTTTGAATTGACTTTTGACATATGATGTTCTTCCATATTATCTTCCAGAAACGGTTTCGGTTCATCTACAAAAAGGTGGTAGAAAAAAAAGTGACACAAGGTTTCATCATTGATGAGGAGTATGTTATTTTTTTACCATACATAAGATGATGTATTTAAATAGCGAGGCACTAAGAGAGATGGCATGCAAGATATTAGAATTAAAACTTTACCACCAAGAACTAAATATCTCTCTGACCAGCTTCTTCTAAGGGACTGTTAGTTATCTGTTTTGAGGCCAGTGTTTAGAGTCTGGGGCCAGTGTAAAATATTCAAATTGGGAGTAGGAGGTGGTAAACTTTTAGAATCTGTTATTTCAACTATTATGTTGCTGATAGATTAATACATGCAAATTTTTGTTTTGAGAAATCTTTTCCCTCCAGGAACCAGAAATCCTAATGTCAGTTTGAAGGTGTAAAAAGCATGTAGCTTCTGCACTGTACCAGCAGTGATTAGAAAATTGTCCCTCTTGTATAACTGCTTTACTTGAATTATTATTTCCTTTTTTGGCTGAATAATAATAATAATATTATTATAACTGCCTCTGGCTATTGTTTAAAACAAAAATAACATTCTCGTTTTTATTACAGTCCACAGTCAGAGAGAAACTAGAGTATTTTTACAAAAGTGAAAGAAGTACTGAAAAAAGAGCATGGAGGAGAAAGCTGCCTATGGACTGACTTACAAATGGAAGGTATTACATTACAGGAATCAAGTTTTAATGTTGTGTGCAAGTTAGAACAAGAAACATTTACCTTGTGCAAAATCAAACAAATTTTCTGAAATATGTTGGACAGAAAACTTAAAAACTAAGAGGGAAAACACAATATTACCATCATTAATTCTTTTAATTAATATATATCCATAAGCTGATGTTACATATACACATAGACTTGTCATTGTATTGTAATTTTAGGATATCATGCAGCGATAATAATTATTGTTTTTAACTCAACAGCTCAGTTTTATCGGTACTTCAAAACAACTAAAGAAAGAGAGCAGAGGATAAGAAAAGGGAAAAATGAAGAGCATAAAGAAAAGTGCAAAAGGAGCAGGCGTTTGCTAAATGTAAGGACTAGCTAAGTTGTCTTGCTTTTGCCATGCTAAACCTATATTCAAGAATAAATTTTCAAGATAGTGTGGCTGAAGCATGGCTTCTGAATCAAACGTTTCAATTCAGTTTGACAACAAGTGTTGTTTAATACTGTGGCAAATTTGTGCATGGCATTGTACCACAATACAATGTGGGATAATATACAGCAACAAAAAATGAAACAATGCCATGCACAAATTTGTCATACACTGTAAGTAGGACTGGTATGTTTACAACTGGTGTACAAATACACATTAATTAGGAAAGTCAACCTTGCTGGTAGTTAACCAAATAACATGGGTTTGCTTTAATTTAGTACTGTTTTGTAGCATGAATTTTTTTCTGGGAGTTCTATTTTTTGCTGATTGTTATTTTCATATTTTATATCTTTTGTGGGATATCATTTTGAGTTAGAAAAGTATTTCTATTTGACAATAAATTATATGTTTCATAGATATAATTTGGTCTGGTTATTAACTAAATAATGACTAAATTGTTGCTTTTTGTTCCATTAGAAACTGGAAAGGCGTCAGTCATCCTATGAGATGCTACAAGCTTCTATGACACCAAAAGAAAAACAGTATTATAGTGAAATCCTTTACATTGATTATATGAGTAGCAAAGAATCAGATTATGAGGAGCAAGAAGATTTCATTACTGGTGAAAAAGAAAAGAAACTGGCAAGATATGTAACCAAGAAGCTATCATGGGAAAGAACAAGCTTGACAAATGCAAAAGCCAAGCTAGACAGAACCTACAAAAATAATTTGACCCCCCATGCCAGGGCAATGGCTAAGCCAAGGAGTGTTGGTGGCATGTCGGAGAGGCCTGCACCTGCTGGCCCACTTTGGGCTGTCAGGCAGATAAACAAAGAGTCGTGATTGAAAAAATACTTAACACTTTTTTTACTTTTTATTCATTTATTTATCATGTATTTAATGGCAAACTGAAGTAATTGTTTTGTTAGAACAAATTATTGTCATCTAGATCACAGGGATAGTTTCTTCCAAGTATTGTTAAATTTATTGACTTATGATGGGGAAAATTTGTTCCTGTCAAGCATAAATAAGCTAGGTATGTGTGACATTTTAACCCTTTAACTCCCAAGATCTGATTGGTAACTATCCTCTCTAGCTGCTACATATTTCCCTGTAACTTAGTTATGAGAATCTGGTGTGATATCAAGACAAAGACCTATACCTGATAAGTTTGAGAATTCTCATTATCTCTTTGCTGGATAAGTTCAAGATATTTTAGGGAGAAGTTACTTGTTAATCACTCCTCCAAAGCTAGAAAGTTTCCGCAAGGGTAAGATAAATTTGAATTAACACGTTTCCGAGACGTAAGCTGTAGCGGAAACATGAAACAGACCTCAGTTTCCGGAACGGTTTCTTGTGTTTCCGCAGGTTCCATCACCCATTCAGTAGCCCGGAATACGTCAACGGAAACATGGAAAAGACATGTTTCCGCAACGTTTTCTTGTGTTTCCGCAAATGTAAACCCGAAATTACGATTGCGGAAACATTTGTTTCCTCTAGCTGAAACTTGACGGAAACATGCACAAAAAGTGGTCCGGTTCCGTTGTATACGCAGCAACGGAAACGCGAGAAAACGTCACGAAACCGGTAACGGAAACACAGGTTATCCGTCGTGTTTCCGGAACGGTTTAACATGTTTCTGCCACGTTTCCGTTTACGGATTCTTGCAATTTCGTCCTGTGTTTTCTTCTCCTTCTAGGAAAGTTTGAACGCCACTCTGTAAGCGAAACGGATTTTTCATTGTATGGATGGATTGAGGGGAATGGTTAAGGCTTTGTCGTTCATTTGTCAACCCGACCGAATGGCGCGAAAGGCGAGTTACGCGTCGGCAGCCGATTGGCGATATCAAACACACGTGAAAAAATATCGTATTTTGCACGTGTGTTGTTACGTTCGTTTTCTCAGAGCTGGAAATCCTTGCATAACACCGTGGTTTACATGATAAATACCTGTAAAATCTTGGCTCAAGTCTTCAAACAATACATCAACTGTGCGTCAACATACGAAAAAACAAAAGTTGGAGCGTGTCATAATTGAAGCTTTCTAAAACCCTGTACACCATGACATTAGTATGCATCAGATTCTCCATACTGTTTATCACACATTTCCTTACTTACAATTAAGGAGAATTTTCTTTAACAATAAAGAGTTATCGATCAATCCTTTTATTCAATTCTTGATGTTTGCCTCAGCGGGTGATGCTGTGAGGAAAAAATTGCGTGCCGGTCACTCTTAGGGGTTAAAGGGTTAACATTTGTTTAATGCAACCTTGTGAATATTGTATGGACTTATTAAAATTTTCCTTTATGTCATATGATAGTTGTTTTTCCAAACCTAGCTCATTCATTATAAATAATCTCCTTGTATAAATACAAGATTAACAGTTTTGAACATTTTTACCGCAATTTCGTACCGAGTCAATAATTTTTGGAATTTTTTTTTCCCGTGTATGTTTTATATTTTCCTATCGCCTTCGACATTTTTACCATAAACAAAAGCTAACTAACATGTCCCTTCCGCACAAACCGCTTGACTTTCACTGCATGAGCCAAATGCATATTTCGAAAAAACACCTGTTTGCTGATATTGTTTAGTAGCTTCCTCTCTCCATATAATTTACTAAAAAGTCGGTTGGCTAAATTTACCGCTATTAGTCTTAAGCAGGTGTCATATGAGAGATCTCGCGCGCTATCAAGTGATATTAGGTAAAGATGGTGATCATCAACAGAACAAACAGTTCGCCAGCCTTTTCCTCTCTTGAATGTTTTCTTTTGGACATAAATTTGGATTTCAGCCAACACCTTTTCATCGCACATATTCTGACTACAATATTAAACTCCGTAACCTCGTTCACGGCTGCTGCCGGTAATTCTGTGGTTATTGTAGCAGTGTGGAGGACTCCGTCGCTTCACACACCGTCAAATACGTTTCTTTGCTGTTTGGCGCTCAGTGATCTGACTGTCGGTTTGATTGCTCAACCATGTTTTGTGATCCACAAGATCGGGGAACTTCTCCAAGACTACAGCATGTACTGCACCACAAGGATGATGACAGAATCGCTGGGATACATAACGGCTGGAACTTCAGTTTTAATCATGGCAGGTATAGCGATCGAAAGATACCTCGCACTTTATCTGCATCTCCGTTACACAGAAATTGTTACCACTAAACGCATTTTATTTACTGCCTCTGTTCTTTGGATGGTTTTTATCCTACTAGCCTCTTCCAGGCTTTGGATGGCCGATGATGGAGTTTTTAACAGTATTTTAATCCCAGTGATATTCTGCTGCTTGGTGTTCACTTTCTTGGCGTACACGAGAGTTCTGAAATACGTCCGCCGCCATGAGAAACAAATAAACGCGACATCGGCAGCTCTATGCCCGGTAAATCATCAACTGTCAAGAATAATGCGATACAAGAAATCAACTTTAACAATGGTGTACATTGTGGGCATTTTTGTTTTCTGTTACATTCCATTTCTGTGCGTGAAAATTGTTCACAAGGTAGAGGGCTACACCATAAGCGTTAAGATAGCTTACTTGTATGCATCAACTATCGTGTTTTTCAACAGTTCTTTAAACCCTCTGGTTTATTGCTGGCGTATAACCGACATTCGCAGAGCTGTTAAAGCACTCTGTTTACGATGCCTGGGAAAGAAGAATTCGGTTGCTCCTCTAGCGTTAGCGGAACTTCGGCCAAGAAGTTGCATGAGCGTAAGCTTTGATGTAACCCGGCGCCCATCGCTAAGCGTAGCGTGCTCTCAGAAAAAAATTTCCGGACCAGGTAACTTCGAAGGGCATATCTATAATAGGACTTAAAGCCAGCTGGTTGGTAATTTTTCGACAAATTGTTTGGATAATGCAGCATATATATCCCATTCCCATTCTCTTTGACCACAAGTTTCAGGGATGAAAGAAAACAAACTAAATAAGGCTGGATAACATGAATTTCTTCACTTTTTTAAGTAGGTACAGGCGAATCACAAAACTTAAAAAAGTTTTTTTTTCCATGATTAGTAAATAGAATAGTTTTTTTATTTTATTTTGGAGTTTTTATTGTATGTATGCCTTATTCAGCCTCAAACCAGCATGATTAACACCCGTGGAAACCAATTTTAATACACCTTTTTATTAATTTTTTCACCACGAAGAAATTGCTGCTGAAAGCATTACTGACATTGAAAATTAAAGATTCGCCGATAATTAATGTTAGCTTAGTCAAGAAGACAAGAGAATGATCCAATAGAAACCCGTACTAAAAGTGAAATCGAGGGTGTTTCTTTGTTGTTATCCACAATAAGTTCTAATTTTTCATGGCGACATCATCTCGAGTAGACCACAATTCTATTGAATAAAGCCCACTAGGTAATTAAAAAAGCGTTTCTATAAGAAAGTTCACTTCTTCAGCCTTCGCCTTTATCTCTACAAGATATATGAATTTTTGGACAGGTGAACAGTAGTGTGAGTTCTGTAAAGTCTCTTTAATTAGTGGGAGAGAGAAGAAAACATCTAAATCAATGGTTTGAAGCGAAAAAACAGAAACACCTCTAAGTTTGATTACAAGCATTTGGTTATGTATTGCACTTTTCAAATACTATATAAACCTTCCTTCAAGTTGGATGCTCTGTACGTATTTTAGAATTGTGTAGGTAAGGTTGTAGAAGGTTGTTGTTCTCAGCACGATTTTCTTAACTAGCGAAAACGCAATTATAGTTTGACGTATTGGAATAAGCCGTTAATACATATTGGACATAAAGAGATTGATTAAGTATTGTTTAATGTGTCAGAAACACACGAGATGTGGTATAGTTTTGCCATGATAATACATTTTGATTTTTGAAATTAAACGATTAGTGCAAAAATATATGAGCACAATTATACAAGCACAAATGGAAACAGATAAAAAACTTCTGTAGAACTCTAGTGACGTTAGCTTAGCGCGGTCTTGAAAATGTTTAAATTTGTTAAACAGACTTGTTTTTCATAGTGAAATCCTATGGTTTTTAGAAAACATTTTATGAAGTAAATGAGTCAAGGCAATGTGAAAGTGATTTCATTTTTTTTTTGTCTTATATTTTGTTAACTTATTTATCCGTTTTTTATTCATTTTTTTTCTGCTCTATTTTCCAGCATAATGTTTCGTCCTTTTGTCTCATTATTATGCTAAAAATAATAATGGCACCATGCCGACAACCCTAAGTTTTGTCCTTCGTTGAACATTACGAACAGCAATTTCTCCGCTTTATAAAATAAGAGCAAAGCTCGTTTTTTTTAACTCAAGTTTTAAGGATGGGAGAAGATCTAAAATGAAAACACAGCTGGAACAATCAGCCAACTCCAGCTTATTTTTTCTTTCGTGTTTTTCTTTGGTTGTTTGGTTTTTGTTTGTTTTCAAGGTTTACTGGCAGATGTTTTTCGTGAAATATTTTCCATTTCAAGTCAGGGTAACAGAGGGAACTATTTTAAATGTTGTTGGCGATGTCTGTCTTTCAAGCAACATGGAATTTGTACTCATAAACTGGAAATTTTTCAACAATTTAATATTGTGCACCAAAAGCGCTAAAAACAACATCGATTCGCATAGTCAGGTGGCATAAACCGTCAATCTTTGACGTCACGCAAGTATCGCAAGCTGCTTGAAACCTCTAGAAGCCCAATCTTCCACAAGTCCATCTTATCACATAGATAGTAAATTTGTCTAATTAAATTCAATTGCGCGAGCGTGCTTCATATTCCAATTGTGCACGCTCGTGACATCGAGAGAAAAAATTTTTTCATCGGGTTGAAAATGTTATAAAACAATTGCTTCATACGTCAGCTGTGTGTTCATCGAGATATGAAGCTCTTGGGAAGTCGGAGAGCACTAAAGAAGCTAGAGTTGCTCCCGGTTACGCCTCGAGCTACTCTTAGGGCCTATTTACACGGTACGACTTTGTCGCATGCGACAAGCTTACGACAGGCTTACGACACGAATTGTTTCGTGTAAATCAAACCTACAACTCGCTTACGACTCTTAAGTCATGTCGTAGGCCTGTCGTAAGCTTGTCGCATGCGACAAAGTCGTGCCGTGTACTTAACGCATCTTTCGTGCTCTCCAAACTTCCCGCATGCTTCATATCTCGATGAACGCACGCTGACGTAGGAACTAATTGTTAATTGGCTTAAGAGGCTGTCTCTCTTATTTCCACCCGGTCAATTTTGCGTCAAAAATAATTTTGCCTGAAACTCGGTTAACAGAAAGACTTTACCTAGGAAAGAACTAAATTAGATTTGGTTTGATTCGAAATAATTTTCTGACTGCATTACGGGCCATAATTATTTCCCAGTCCGTAGGGACCGTCGCAACGTCTCGAAAATTGAAAAATTGGCATATTTTGTAACGTTGTAAAATATTTGATTCGCATAGTTAAGCCACAGAATTTATATCAGATTGCTTAAAAACCTTTCTAGTTTGCCAAAAAAGTTAGAATTTGCCCTCTCAACAAATTTGAAAAGGCGAATTTTAGCATAATCTGACCACTAGAAATCGCCATCGGCCGATGGCCGTAAATAACCTTGATTTAGACGCTAAGTTTTGGGATTTGGGACCTGGTTGACAATTCTATCCTACACAGCCGTTAAGCTTAGACCATTATAGGTAAAAATATGCAAAAACCCCTGTACGTTTTCGATTTTTCAAAAGTTATGACCGTTTGAATCATCACATGTACGAGCATTCGCGATATTTTCGCCTACACCAAAATCGAACCACTGGAGCAGATTTCGTCATAAATACAGCTTACCCGCTTTGCAGCCCGGCTTCATAGCTCACTTCAGAATTTTTCTAATAACCAAATTGGTGAAATCCATGATAACTTCAACAAATAGCTAGGTATTGCCCTCGAAAAGTAGGCGGCATCCATCGTGATTCGTGGTATCAAAACAAATGCCGGAATTGGCCACATTTCGCGGTGAATCACCCATTTAACATCGCTGCAGAGCTGAATTTTTTCAAAAATCAGAATATAAACTCTCCATGTCTGGAAGCTGAGGGAGAAATGAAGGTTTTAGGCTTCTGAAGTGAAGAAATAATCGCTTAAATTTAGATCCAGTTCGATGTTATACTGTTCTCACAAAGGTCCGCACAAAAGAGAAGACCGCTGATAGCTTGTGCCGTACGTTGTGCCATATGGTTTTGTTTTGTATCCCAAAGTAATATTTGGTCAGAAAAATTTTGGATGAAAAGAATAAATGCTTTTACCTGGAGTTTGATATCATATAATTAATAAATCAATTTCAAATATCCTGAGCTTGCTTCTCTCGGTTCCGCGTCGATTGTGTCCACAGAACAGCAACCTGTCAATAGCCGGAGAAATCATGGGTTTATGTGAAATTTCAGATATTCTTCGCTTCCCAAACTGGTGAACTGGACTTTATGATATAACTCCAGCAAATACCTCCAAAATTAATCGGTCGGCATCTGTCGATACTCTTCTTTGACTCGTTGTTGCGAACTAAACTCGAAAACTAAAGCCATGGTTCGCGCTTAATGTCCCGTTGAAACTTTGGATTGCAGCTGCATTCTCTTCAAGAATCAGTCATAGAACTCCACTTGTAAGTCTATGTGTCGAAGTTTGGCGCTTTGGAATTTAAAGCTGAACGATTGCACTATCGCGCATAAAAGAGGTCCGCATTAATCATTGCGGGTGAACCCGCTAACCCTTTATTTTTTTTGGAAGGCCTGCAAGTGTAGTATGGCATGCAAGTGCTTTTTCGAAACCAGAGAGGCTTCAGTCTGTAGCGAGTCTTCAGCGAGGTTGTCAAAGCTTTCATTGGACAGAGGATACGAAACACCCAGTGAAGGGAACAACAGCTGCAGTAAGAATAGTAGACGAATCAAAGAACACTCTCTGTATAAATAAGATTGAGCATTTTAGTAGCTTCCACAACTTCGATTCGAATATGGAGATATCGGTCTGAGAGTTTGGAAATGTTATGGCATCAGTAAAGGGAAGTACATTCCGTATGACGCAATTTATATCAAGCACCAAGGTCAAACGTCCCTTCAAACCATAGAATCTCAAGGGTTTTATGATCCTTCTGAAAAGCGTGTGGTCAAGCGTCGTTCAAAGGGCAGCAAGGAAACAGAGAGTACAACGCCATTGTTTGAATGCTCTGTGTTTGGATGTGTTGAAGTGTTCGAAACCTTTTCGCAGCTGGAGCTGCACCTGGACGTTGGAAAGCATACAGTCAGCAGGTTAAAGCCAGTATGATGCAATCAAAAAGGAACAAGGCCCTTAAGTTCTCGTCGATAGATACCGCTGGTATCGAGTGTTCGAGCTGTTCGTTAGATTCTAGTACACCACTCACTTCTCCCCTGGATACTTCGCCCCACTCGTCTTTACGAACAGGATGGGCCGTAAGCAAACCAAGGGGCAGCGTTAGATTTTCAGAGAAGGTAAAAGAATACCTAACGGCACGGTTTACACTTGGAGAAAGAACTGGGCGAAAGGCCGACCCGCCCAAGTTGCAGTGGACATGCGAAATGCGAAAAATGAATCAAATACACGTTTGTTCACTAGAGAACAGTAGCTGACAAAGAACCAAGTTCAGAGCTTTTTCTCCCGGCTAGCAGCAATGCGGCGAAAAGATCAGGGTGTGATCGGGATATCACTGGATGAGGAGGAAGATATCCAATGCGTCCAGGAAAATTCCGAGAGATAAGATCTGGTAGACAAAGTTAACAAAGAGATCAAAGTCTCACATCCAATCTGCTACGATACGTAGGACCTCTGTGAACGTTACCACAATAACACACTTCAGAAATTCAATGTGGTTTTGTTCAGAGCCATCTGTAGTCATTTTGAGATCCCTATAAAATTGAGAGACAAAAAACAGATCCTCATAGACAAACTGTCGGACGTGATTAGTGATTGTCAGTGTGTTTCTCAGTAGACTTATGTAAACAATGTCTTATACGGTGGCTGAAAGTGTAGAATATGCTCTACAGATACAAACTACCTTTACTTCCGATATCAAGTTCTGACGGCGTTGTTATAGTGTAATATATTATAATATCTAGTAGTCAGTAAAATGTTTTGATGAAATCGATTGAAAATTTACCAAAAGCAACACTTATAACATCTGTTCATACGAAGCATGTGTCAAGTTTTTAACACGTTGGTAGCCGATTTCTCCGGCTATTAACAGGTTGCTGTTCTGTGGACACAATCGACGCGGAACCGAGAGAAGCAAGCTCAGGATATTTGAAATTGATTTATTAATTATATGATATCAAACTCCAGGTAAAAGCATTTATTCTTTTCATCCAAAATTTTTCTGACCAAATATTACTTTGGGATACAAACAAAACCATATGGCACAACGTACGGCACAAGCTATCAGCGGTCTTCTCTTTTGTGCGGACCTTTGTGAGAACAGTATAACATCGAACTGGATCTAAATTTAAGCGATTATTTCTTCACTTCAGAAGCCTAAAACCTTCATTTCTCCCTCAGCTTCCAGACATGGAGAGTTTATATTCTGATTTTTGAAAAAATTCAGCTCTGCAGCGATGTTAAATGGGTGATTCACCGCGAAATGTGGCCAATTCCGGCATTTGTTTTGATACCACGAATCACGATGGATGCCCCCTACTTTTCGAGGGCAATACCTAGCTATTTGTTGAAGTTATCATGGATTTCACCAATTCGGTTATTAGAAAAATTCTGAAGTGAGCCATAAAGCCGGGCTTCAAAGCGGGTAAGCTGTATATATGACGAAATCTGCTCCAGTGGTTCGATTTTGGTGTAGGCGAAAATATCGCGAATGCTCATACATGTGATGATTCAAACGGTCATAACTTTTGAAAAATCGAAAACGTACAGGGGTTTTTGCATATTTTTGCCTATAAAGGTATAAACTTAACGGCTGTGCAGGATAGAATCGTCAACCAGGTCCCAAATCCCAAAACTTAGCGTCTAAATCAAGGTAATTTACGGCCATCGGCCGATGGCGATTTCTAGTGGTCAGAATATACTAAAATTCGCTTTTTCAAATTTGTTGAGAGGGCAAATTCTAACTTTCTTGGCAAACTAGAAAGGTTTTTAAGCAATCTGATATAAATTCTGTGGCTTAACTATGCGAATCAAATATTTTACAACGTTACAAAATATGCCTATTTTTCAATTTTCGAGACGTTGCGACGGTCCCTACGGACTGGGAAATAATTATGGCCCGTAATGCAGTCAGAAAATTATTTCGAATCAAACCAAATCTAATTTAGTTCTTTCCTAGGTAAAGTCTTTCTGTTAACCGAGTTTCAGGCAAAATTATTTTTGACGCAAAATTGACCGGGTGGAAATAAGAGAGACAGCCTCTTAAGTCCTCTCGGCCTGCGAAACCTGGTAACAAGTGATCATCCCGCCAAAATGCAAAATGGCCAAGATTCTTACTCTGGAAATTAACTAACAAGGAGGGATTAATTTGCGTTAAAAACCCCAGCAAACATTTATATTCTTTTTCACGTTGTCAAAATGGAGAGAGATCGAGACCTGGCTGAACAACTACGAAGCTGGGCATTGGACGAAATGCGATTTCGGCCCCAAGGACGACACGTCAATGCAAGTGTACCATCGAAGGACGACTTTAAGATGTAAGTTTCGATTAAAAATCTTATGATGGTAGGATTTTGAATGACTCGTTGCATTCGAGATTTACACAGTTTTATTTCTAGTGGGTCTAGATCGAGGAAATTCGATGGGTGATGAACAGTTACCCATCGGTGTGTTTGCAACAGTACGTAATTTGTGGTATATGCGTGGCATTGGAGATTAGAATTATCCGTGTACTACGCACAATTCTCCGGGTGAAGTTTTAGTCGATTTACTCTTTCCAACAAGTTACACAGACCCTTTACACCGTAATGTCGGTATTCTTATTCTCCACACTGTTCCCTTTACATTTCCTCTACTACTCACAAGGAGAATCTGTTAGAAAATCAGGAGCTTCCAAAATCAATGATCATTTCCTCTGTTCTCGTGGCCTCAACTTTTGTTTCAGAGGTGATACTTTGAGAAGAAATTTGAATCCAGTCACTCCGAGGGGTTTAAGAATTAATGAGTCATTATACCTGTGATGAAAGAGAAACTGTTGTTGGTAGCAGACAGATGTGGGTTTTAAACCAAGCTTGTTGTCTTAAAGTGTATTGTAAACCTGTAAACCCTTTAACTCCCAAGATCTCATTAGTGATTCTCCCTACTATCTGCCACATAGTTTTTGTGATGTTAGTTTGAGGAATCTGGTATTGAATCAACTAATAATCCCCTCGTTAAAATTTTTCTTTATTCTCATCACTTATCTGCTTGATATTGTATTGATATTGTAAGGAGAAATTCTGTCTTGGTCACTCATGCGAGTTAAAGGGTTAAACAGTGCTGACTAAATATAATTAGCAAATTATGCAAAACTTCTACAGGTTATGCCGTGGAGCAATGGTGGATGTTTGGAAGTATGTTTTACAGCATGTCAGGTCTACAAGGTGAGTGTCAAGAGCACTGAAGTGTTCAGTTTGCCTCACTGTCTTACGATTAGTTTTTGTTGTTTTTGAATGTCAGTAGGGTTCATCAAAGTCTGAACATGACCAAGACACCCAATCTACTCTATACTTTTGTTTCCAGCTTAAAAAGTATTTATTTAAATGAATAAAGGGGGTAAGTTTTTAAAGAAACTGTGGTGCTGCATTGGTGGGGAGGTTTAACAGGGTAATTTAGTATTATCAACTGAGTTGTTATCATTAATTGGCCACCATAAAGAGTTTCAAAGCTGAAGTTTGGAGTATAGCCCCTTGTCAGAGAAAACGAGAAAAGGGCTGACACTCCAAATGTCAGCTTTGAAACTGTTTGAAGTGGCCAATTTACGTCATCAACTCAGTTGATAAATTACCCTGTTTATTTAAAGGAGTTTGTTGTTAAAAGATATCTCCCTATTAGTTGGTATATTCTAGATGTCCATTTGAAAAGTTTTAATATGAATCATTTACTTTTTTGAAATAACAGAACTGTGCAGAAGATCCATGGGAATTTGAAGTTGTATCCTTTTTGCATAAAAAAGATATTTATTTTTTGCATGTTATGTTTCATCATGGTGATATTATTTGATATCATAAACCAACACTCTAGAATGATGTTGATGTCAAAGGTGTTGAATATTAGGTCATAAGATATTCTATAAGCTTGCAAGTAACTTCTTGAGGATGCATCTTTAATGGAAAAAAAGGCAAGGCATTGCATAGTCTGTATATTTTATTACAGACCTTGAGGTGTCAGGACAGCATCCCTGAGGAAGACATTAAAAAAATCAATTAAAATTTTTATCAAGAATTTTGTGAATGCCTGGATGTGTTAACCATCTCTCAGGGTGCTGCACCTTGACTTAAGCATAACCTATATGAGCAGTGTTGAGTTTGTAATGGAAACATGAACAATTTGCTGTTGGGCTTTCTGTTCTCATACCACACAAATTTTGGTGATTTTTATCCAGTTGTTTGTAAAGGACAGTTGAAAATGTACAAAGTTTTGAAATGCATGTGCTGATATATCATTCTACCCATTAGCATTTCTGTTTGGCTATATCCCTTTTGCTGTTGTGATTGTTGTTTGCTTAATTTAAGTCCCTATCATCAGGTAGAACTTTACCATTCTCTCTTCCTAATAAGAGTCCTTTTCCATCCACAATTACCCTCCCCTCCTTCACACCTTAGCCTACTGTCTATTGGCTTTCCCTCAACATTCCAATACCTTCACCCCTCTCCTGTACCACCCCCTTGATTTTTCCTTGTCTTCACATTTCACCTTTCACCTTGACACTTTCAAAAGGTTCTTTTTAACCCTTTAACTCCCATGAATGACCAAGCCAGAATTTCTCCTTACAATATCATTACAGTATCAACCACACAAGTGATGAGAATGAAGAAAAATATCAATTTGGGGATAATTAGTTGATCCAATACTAAATTCTCTGATCTAACATTATAAGATTTGTATGGTTGACAGTAAGGAGAATGACAAACTTGATCTGGGAGTTAAATGGTTAAGTGTTGACTGCTGGGAGAGAAACTGGCAACTTTGAATTCTGGGCACTTTCTTTTAATGAAATTATTTGTGTAAGTTTGAAGCAGCAACTGACTGTTAGGAAATTTGTACAATAAGTGTTGCATTCTTGATATTTATTTTCATAAACCACATTGACATTTGGCTTTACATTTTTTCAATATTTTAGCTCCCCTCTAATCTTAAGCTAATGTTACCTTTTTATCTTGCTAACTTCCATGTTAGCTAGCATAGATGAGAATGTGCAAACAAGAATTCAAACCTCTAAATGTTTGAACATTTTCATGCAGAACATGTATTCAGGCAACCCCCCCTCACCACTAGGCAACCCCCCCTCTCCCCCCTTACCACCACTCTCCAAAGGCTTGTGCCTTTTTGCGATTGAATTTTTAGCTGCCCACATGTTTGTATGTTCACATTTCCTTAACAAAATTATCTTCAGACAAAAACTGATCCATGAACAGGCAGCTCCTGTATTTGATAAAGCAGAGCACAGTGAAAGAGGAGATGTCAAGGTGAAACATTCTCTGTTAACTAAGGAGCTTTTGGAAGTCAGAAGTAAAGTGCAACATCTGGAAAAAGAAATGAGGGCCTTGCAGAAGGAGATTCTTGAGGCTGGTAATGTGGAATTTTTATCTCGTGTCTTAGTTAACAAATAGAGAAGCCATGACTGTGCTCTGTTCTGTTGCAAAGCAAGCAGAATGGATCTTAGCATGATGGCAGTCACTCTGACACTGTCATGATTAGTATGAATTTTAACAGTAACACCAGTTTGGCTATATTTTTCATCATTCCTGTTTTGTTCCTTTTTGTTTTTGGACACAAAACTATGTATACTTTACGAGTGTGACAGCTTCAGCTCAACTCTATGTTCTATTTAACAAATAGATTCCAAGTTGCCGTGCGTCTGTTCAGTAATAGATCACAGATGATGTCAAAATGTGGTAAGAACAAAAAAGTGGCATATGAGGCACAGCCGAGTGTGTCACTGATGTTCTTACCACATTTTGATGTCCTCAGTGATCTATTACTGAACAGACGCACGACAACTTGGAATCTATTTGTTTTATATAATAGAGAATTAAAAAAAGTTTTAATGATGACGTCATCTATGCGTCTGTCCTCCAATAGATCATAAGTGAGAACCAATCAGAATACATAAATAACTGAGCTTATTATATAAACTCTGATAGAGCACACTCTTTCAACCAATGACAATGTGCATTATATCTAAACTTGATTATAACATCATCTCTATTTTTAAAGTTGCCGTGTTTGTAGGGAAATGTTGTCTCTTATCAATTCAAAGTTACTGAAAAAAGGAACAAGCAATTGATATCTAACAAGAAATGGAAAAATCACAAGGCAGGAAATCTGATTTAAAACAGACATGAAGTCTGTTGTTAACTTCCCCTAACAGTTTAGCAGTACCCATTTACAGTCTCTGGTGCTAGGGGTGGTACCCATTTACAGCCCCCATTTACAGCCCCTGGTGCAGAGGTCAGCAGTGAGGAGAAAGTTTCCTGCCAAATGAGAGAACAAAATTACTTACTCAGGGTTTGGAACGGAACTTCTTGACCCTGAGTCTAGCGCAATGACAACCAGGTCTCCACACTTTCCCCTCTCCTCTTACAACCTACATCAATTCTGTTTAATTTAACTCTAATTTTAATTTTACCACAGAGGAGGCATATTCTGACACTACCCAGGAAATTTCTGATCTAATGAAAAGAACTACTTTGCTAAGCACCCATTCCAAGCAGTGCAAACTGTTGGTAGAGTTGTACACAAGCCTTGCTAAACAGATTAACAATAAGAGCACAATTTACAAGGATATTGCAAGGTATGGTGTTTCTGAGATTAATTAACTGTATTCAAGAGAGAAATGAAATATATGGCAAATTTAACCTGATCGTTTTTCTTTCAACCTCTTATTCATTTTTTGTCAAATGAAAATAAATATAGTTACATTTAGTAAATGTATTTCCATGAATAAGTGCCCGGGTGATTATTTAATTTTTTTGGCAAAATGAGGTGGGGGGGGGGGGGGCACTCATTGGAGGGTAAGCACTTAATTGAAGGGCATTATTAAGAAATTGTTAAACTGTAGTGATTAAGCTGTAGTTGAAACTTGAAAACTTAAACAATAGAAGCAGGGTTTCCTTGTATCCCTATGGAAGGAGGGGGCTTGTTTGATATATTGGCACTGGGGTAAGTGATTATTTAGGGGAAGGCACTTATTAGAGCATGGGAGATTATTCAAGGAAATGTGGTACTATTACTGCCATGATTTCTCATACATTATTACTGGCTAGGATTGGATTATGAGTGAAAGTTAAAAAAAAATTACAATTCATCTTGCTATTTAGGTGCAGAATGAAAGCTTTAACCTGTGATAATTATATCGTGGTCCCTAGAAGAATTTGGGAATGCTTAACCATGTAACCCCTGAGAGTGACTAGCATCTAATTTCTCCTTACAATATCACCCCTGTATCAAACATTCAGGTAATGAGAATAAACAAAATAGTCACCAGCTAGAGAAGCTCAGGATTATGAATCAAATTCTCCTCATCAGCACCTTAGGGAATGTATAGGGAACAGTCTGGAGAATATGCATACTGATGTTAGAGTGGAAAGGGTTAAGAGATATCTAAGGTGATCCAAACTGTTCCGTTAACTCTTTACTCCTTAGCATCAGTATTCACATTCTCCTAACTGTTCTCTTTACATTTCTAAGGCACTGTCAAGGAGAATTTTTTTAACAATCAAGAGCTTCTCTTGTTGGTGATCACTTCCTTTATTCTCGAGACCTTCATGTTTGATTCAGGGGTGATACTGCAGGAAGAAGTTAGATGCTAGTTACTCCCAGGGTTAAAATGATAACACATGCAACAGATTAGGAGGAAATGATGACAAAGTATTATTTCATGATATAAGGTTATCTGTACCTTTTAGCCCTTTAACTCCCAAGATCTGACTGTCAATTCTCCCCACTAGCTGCTAGGCATTTCCTTCTAAATCAGCTCCAAGAATTTGGTGTTAGATCAAGATAACTCCCACCTGATAAGTTTCAGTATTTTCATAACCTGTTTCTGGATAATGTATGGCTGTCATTGGGAGAAGTTTCAAGTTGATCACTTTTGGGAGGGTTAATTAAGATGGGAACTATAAAGCTCAAGAGTTATCATCAAAATAGAAAGGGTAATCCACAACTTTGTGAATCTTTTCATGGAACTCCCAGGGTTAACAGAACAGGTGTGATGTTTTGGACATGTAACCTTTTAACCCCCAGAAATGATTAACATGTAACTTCTCCTTAAAGTATTCATTCAGCATCTAGCAAACAGGTAGCAAGAATACTCAAACTTATCAATTACAAGATATCTTGATTGAACAGCAAATTCTCATAACCAATTTACAAGGAAATATGTTGCAGCTAGAGGAGAGAATTAACAATTTGATCTTGGGAGTTAAAGAGTTAAGATGTCTATAATGTATTGTTTCTGTGTCTTGATTGGTGAATTTGCTTTGATTTTTTTTGTCATCTTGTTATTTTACTTTGCTGCAGAAAAAAATCAGCTGATCCTACATATTATACATCACAAGGAATCATAACTGGGAGAAAGGAAACCTTTACTGCCACTGATGGGCGATCAACTCCTACAGGATTAGAATCAGCTTCGACGGTAAGCCATGAATGCAAATTACCCTTTACACTAGACAGCACCACAGCAGCTGCTGTTTATGTGTAGTACATGCAAACTGTCTTTTCAGAATTGACCTTCTTTCATATTTTGTTTACCAGCGATCAGTTAGGGAATCTTGTGAAAGAATTGGATCATTTTTACATGATATCTGTAAGGCAGATGAAGAGAATGGAAGGTATATGAATTGATAATTTGTTTGATAATTCATTGTGTAATTGATAATTATGTTATTATGTAAACTGTTGTTTTACAAGGATTTTCATTTTTGAGAAAAGCTGTAACTGCACACCTGTAAAATAAAAATAACTTTTTGCATGTGTTTGATATTGCCATTCAGCTGCTGGCGGATCACTCTATCAAGTTGATGAATGATTGGCAAAGCAGTCACCATTCTCAATTTTCTGCCATTAAAGGCCTATAATAATAATAATAATAGGCTTTATTTAGAGAGGGTAAAAACACTTAACAGTAGCCCTAAGACACTGATGACTCTGTGGCCCTCAAAAACAATTATAAAATATAGATGCTACAACTAATAACTATAAATTAAAAAGATAAAATATAATAAATAATTCATATATACGAAATTACAGTCTAAGGTGCATTGCAGCCTTTTGTTCAGCTGGAAAGGATTTTAAAACTTTGTGCTTAAAACTTGCTAGCGAGTCATTATTTCTTATATTAGCATTCATGCAATTCCAGTCCTTTAAAGTCCTAATAGTGAAAGTATGACCTCCTTCTGATTTTCGTTTATACTTAGGGCACATCAGATCTATATTTGAATGTCTAGTGGCTCCATTATGAATTTCTGAATTTCTAACTAATAAATTATTTAAATAACTAGGCATAATATAGTTGTGCACCCGCCTATACACTAGTGCACATCTCTTTATTAGAGATTGTTCAGTAAAAGGGAGCCAGTTTAGATTATTGAATAATACGACTGATGGTGTAAATCTTTCAGCATCGAGTATAATGCATGCTGCTCTTTTTTGAAGTTTTAAAATATTTTGAAGTTGTTTGACATTGCAGCTATCCCATATCATGCTCCCATACAGGAGGGTGGGCTTTATAACACCATTGTAATAGGTTTCCCTTTGACGTTGCTTAAGAAACGGGCTAATATGATATTTATACAATACAATAAACAAAATGATTCATGATTGTTTGTCCATATTGAATTTCTCATTTTGTATTCAACTCAAAATTTTACTCGTTCACTGCTATCATTCATGAGATATCAAGTTAAAGACTTGAAGAGAAATTCCATATGTACTTGCACTCATTAATTTTATAATTTTATACAACGTTACAAGTGCATAGTATTATCGGATAGTCTTAGAGAATTGGTGTTGTTTGTTGTAAAACATTCATAGAAACTACAGATCTCTGTTGTTATGTATTCTAGAAACAAAAGATCCCAGCCTAGTTCTAAGAAGCTGCTGCAAAACTTGACTTTTTCCTTGGAGATGTTAAATGCTCTTCAAATTTTGAGTGTTATAGTTTGGCCGCCATGTGACTATTCTTCATAGCTAAGTGATGTGGCCAGTGGCGAACCAGTAAACTGCACGAGGTGTCATTTGTTAATGTTTTTGTCAACCTTTATTTTTATTGGTGACAAATTTATAATAAAAATTTGGCTGAATTTGAATGAAGTTAAGCTTGAAGCACTGATTGACAATATGCAACAAATTATCTTTTTCTTGGATTATCATTACATAAAGGGTTGAGGATGCAAGTCAGAGAGAGATAAAAGATCAATTATGGACTGGAGTAGAGGTTTGTTTAGCGTCAGTTTACTTGAAACGTTTCCTTTTACTTTGATTAGATGTAACTTTTTTTTTTAAGTCGTTGCCGTGTTTTTCTTGAACGCATAAGTAGAGGTTCTGTTAGGTAAACGGATTTTTGGGAACCTGAGATGGAGCAACTTCGGCTTGTCTCTGTATCTAGACTCAAATGACATGTACCAGTAGCATTGCTACTTAGGAGCCACATCAAGATGTCACCTCCATGCATGCTACGGGCACCTCTCCATAATAGTGACCTATTGGATTGAAGGACTGTGAGAGCATAATGTCGTGCCCACTTTAATGATTACCTCATGATCAAGTAGGATTTGAACCAGATAATCGGAGTTCAGATTTCAGTCATGTGGCCAAAAGGAAGCGATATCTTTCACTGTAATACGAATTTCATTGAGCTCTGTTCTTTATAATTTTGTTTTGTTTTGTTTTCTCTCTTTATTTTTAATTATTGACTTAGAATGCCTTGTCTCAACACATGGCAAAAGATGTTCTTACATCTTTGTGTCGAGTAGCCCAGGACTCTGCAGTCAGCCTACGGGAATTGTCTGTGAGAATTGACCTAAAGAAAGATGCTCAAGAACTCAAGTAGGTTTCGTTTCTGTTGAGAGTTCAGAACAATATCCTGTTACGAAACACATTGTAAATAAGCGATTTTTTTCTTGTACGTTGAGACGAACGGAGGCAAGCGCTTGTCATACCAAGGAGAGGAAAGCGAAAAAAAATGTTGCCCCTCCCCTCGCGCATGACTCGCGCTTAGCGCTCGTCTCGCACTCGTGTCCTGTTTGAAAGGCTAAATGTACATGAAAGTGGGGGGAAATTGAGCTCTGATTGCCTCTGGTTTTTGCTTATCACCTATAAACCTAAACAATATTAACAATCTGTTGTAAAGTAAGGTTAAAGATAATTGTTAGGACTTTGGTTTCCCTATGCTCTCTGAGCGAATACCGCTGTCTTCAGCTGTCTAGCATGAAAGCCCCCTTAGAGTGCTGGTCCTCCTTCTGCATCGGATGCTAACCAATTGAAGGCAAACCGTCCCCCGAACAATTTGTCAATTTTCTTTGCCACTTACCTCTCCCCATGTGTACTCCAGGTCCCAGTTGTTCGAAGGTCGGATAACGTTATCCACCAGAAAAATCTCTATCCGGTGGATAACGCTATACGTTTTGCTATCACTTACCCGTTGAATAATGATTTATCTGTTGGATAGCGTTATCCGCCCTTGATACAACTGAGCCCTGGTTGAAGATAAGGGTGGAAAGAGGCATTGTGAGAGCTATGTATCCTTTTCAAGAATATAATACTGTAAACCTGACCAATCTTAGAGCATTGAGTTGACCTCTTTATCCTGAGTCCACCGCGTTACCTATTTACTAACCATCACCTAACCCGCACTGTTTTGTTGTGAAAGCTTGGCTTGAAATTTTTCTTTGTCAGGTTTAAATATGAAAACTGTGGCAAACTTACAGACACTTCATCGCCACCTTCTTTGCTTCAAAGTGTTCACCAATTAATAGAGGTTAGTGATTGTTGAAATTGTTCCTTCTTGTTGCATAATTTGTACACTGTTAACCAGAAGGTCCACTCGGATGAAGGTCGAAATTTAGTGAACAGTCAAAAGACAGAGTGGATAAATTTCAACCCAAATGACCGTGGCGGTTATTCGAGGAAATACTGTGTTTTCATTATTATTATCATATTTTGTAGAAAGGTCAAGCTGCCCATTTTCAAAGGTTTGTTGAATCTGAAAGAGGACTCAATGAAGCCTGGCGAGGAAGACAAAGACTTCAAACTCTCCAGCAACAGTTGGAGGCTAATTTTGTGGCCAGATACCAAGACTCTCCTGGAAATATTGAACTGGCAA
This sequence comes from Pocillopora damicornis, assembly GCF_964200805.1. Taxonomy (NCBI): domain Eukaryota; kingdom Metazoa; phylum Cnidaria; class Anthozoa; order Scleractinia; family Pocilloporidae; genus Pocillopora; species Pocillopora damicornis. The sequence goes on along the minus strand of NC_142675.1, from coordinate 18,517,733 downwards.
GGTAAGTCACTTGACAGAAAGCCGCATCTCACTAAAAGGGAGACGCAGCTCGCTAGAAAAGAACGCGTCTGAAGAGAGACGACAGTGATATCTCGCAAGAATTTCATCGCTTGCAGTAAAATTGTGTCACTGCAATTTAATCGTCCGGGTGATTGTAGTCCTGAGAAGGACTGTTCGGTAGTTGTGACTGATGTTTTGAAGTATTTTTCATTTCGTTAGAGTTTTACTTCACAATGAATTAGAGCTGGCAGCATCAAAAGCCTCCTTGGATTACATGAAGGCAGCGATGGCCGAACTGGCCGCGTGTAGAAATGAAAGGCAAAGGGCCAAGGAAATCTTGATCATGAAACACAAAAAGATACAAGACTTTGAAAGACTAGCTGTGAGTTGTTTTAAACCCTTTGACCTCTTATCTAATTTCTCCTCACAACATCACCGCTGAATCTAACATAAAGGTCACGCGAATAAAGGAAATGATCACAAACTAAAGAAGCTCTTGATTGTTCATCAAATCCTCGTAAGCCTCTTATAGGAAATGTAGACTGAACAGTTTGGAGAATAGACAAACTGATGATAGGGTGTAAAGGGTTGATCGAGGATTGGGTCTTGTCAAGAAAATATAAACTTTTAGTCTTGTAAATGTAAGTAATCGTGTGAAAAAAAAGGGAATCAATTGAGGCACGCGTAGATCTAAAGGAAAAAATATAAAACGCGATTAATGCTGAGAGCGAGATGTAGTGGCATTGTTCATCTCAAAATACTTATGCCCCATTCACACCAAAGCTTAAACATGTTTAAAAGTTGTTTTGTTAAACACAGTTTAATTTTTTTTTTCTTCATAGAAACTATTCAACCGAATATTTTTGACTTGAATGTAGCACATTGGAAATGCAAGTTAGCAAGTACTTGAATCCAATGGAAAATCAAGTTTTTCAGTTCTCTGTTTATAATTTTCATTCAATGAAAACCAGTTTAACAAAACATGTTTTGCTGGTGTGAATGGGGTATTAGTCTCACTCAGATTAGCTTTCGAGCAGGCTTACATCAGGAGCGCTTTGGGACGAGCCTTTCGTTTCCCGCGGGAACTTATGAGGACTTTAGCAACACGAGCCAGCAAGAGGTCTGCAAAAGGGTCAAGCACTTATCATAATTAGTACCAGACCCCGACAAACCTCGCCCTGACTCGTCTCAAACCCTCTCGTGGGCGGAGAAACGCATGACCTGCAGCGCTAATCAGTGATAGCCTCCTCGGAGGCTACACTCAGACTGACCTCAGTGTCATTCAAGTTGAAAAAAAATTTGGTTTGGTTTGGTGGGTGGCACGTGTATTGACCCTTTAATCCTTGAGAGTGATTAGCATCTAATTTCTCCATTCAATATCACCCCTGAATCAAACTTTAAGGCCATGAGAATAAAGCAAATGATCATTAACTGAACAACCTCTTGATTGTTAAACAAATTCTTCTTGTCAGCGCATTAGGAAATGTATAGAGACTCTCGATTGAAAATTGTCTAAATTTTAATATTTATTTTCTTTGGTTTCAGCAAACCAAACAGGCTATGATCCAAGCTCTTGTCAAACAAAATTCAAACGCCAGAACAAGGATCGAGAAGCAAAAACATGAGGTAAGTCACCAATCTTCATCTATCCTTAAGAGGCACCAATTATAGTCCTTTAGACACCAAGTGGCACGTAGAGCATCAACAAGATATCTCTATTCCGACGCTCCCTACAGAGCGGGAAACATACTCCAATTACAAGTCAGATTGTGGAGTTCTATCCCTGAAATACTCCTCTTCCCGATGGATTTGGGACGTCCGCTGTTCGTCATTTGGGAAACGCATTTTGGTTCGTCATGGTGCAGGGTTCAGGCTCATATTTTCCCAGTCTCATTCTCCATCCAGGGTAGCAGTAAACCCTAACGGACCGGTCATTATTGATCGCTTATAGTCCCCTCTTTAAACTCTGTCAGAGATAACTGATTCCCCCCTCCGTTCCCCCAGAAATCCTTTTCATTCCCCCCCCTTAAAATCCCTTAACCCCCCTCTCCCCTCCAGCGATGTATAAAGACCGGTCTCTAATCAGAGAAATTTGAAAATTAATTGCTTTCGATGGATTTACATTAGCTTAACATCTCAGAGAAATTGAAATACTTCTTGTCCGCCTCATGCTTTACAAACCGGGATGACCCTAACATTTTACTTTTATTCTTCGGTGTCCACCTGAGAGAGATTCCCCTTTCTCTTATTTACGTCGTATAACATTTACCAGAAGGATGCGACTTTGGGTTACAAAAAAATGTCTCAAAATCTTACAAAAATCTGTCACCACATCCAAATGCAACTTTTTTACTCTACCATATTATCTTAGATATTGGGCTCAGCTTGCGCACTTTGCGTGAAGGAACTCAACTCTTAATTCCTTCACAAACTCTGTGTTGAATCCCATTTGCTATTCAGTTAGCCATCATGCAGATGAGGTGCAGTAAGGCCGAAGCTGCTGTTTATGACTGCTAACCGGGCGGTGTATTTTTTTTCATCGTTTTTTTAGAAACAAAGAACTAGCGTCAACCGCCGGTGTCGTGTTGGTGCACATTTTGGTGCTATATCATAGAATTCTTAACTTAAAATTTATCATACCCTTTTGCTTACTTCTCAGCTCCTCCAGTACATACAGCAAAAAATCTGCTCGCACGAGGCACACGTAGTTGCTATGACAAAACAACTACAGAACAGTACTGCACGTGAGGTGGATAAGTTTGCTGCCTTACCTTTGGATCAAGTTCATTATTCTGGAGTGGACAGGTGAGTAGGTAGTGGCTATAGGCTACCGAACCGCAAAAATTTTTTGTCGCGAGGCAAAAATTTCTCCAATTCAGCCCTCAAAAAAGGAAGAAGAAATAAAAGAAATTCCGTGAACAAAACTTGTAGGTCATGAAAATAAAGGAAACGATCGCTTTCTCAAGAAGCTTTTGATTGTTAATCAAATTCTCCTTATCGGAATCATTAGTACTCAACATAGAACAGTATGGGGAATATGCATACTTATGTTAGATTTTAAAAGTTGATCTAGTTGATCCTGTTCGCTTTCTGTGCACAGTGCCAGAAGAGTCCCAATCAGTGAATTATCAATAAACCGCCTGGAGAATCTCACCACCAGCGCAGGAGGAACAACAATCAGGGCTGTTTTAGACAGTTTGGATTTTCCAATGTATAAGGTGTGCACGAGAGGCTCGTTTTGAACTAAAAGTATCTTAGGGACAAGTTATTATTTTTTGCCTCGGTGGGGAGGGGGGGTAGAGAGGTGGAGGGATTACTTAGTTTACTTCGATCAGTCGGCCTACTGAATATAAACAAGGAATATAGAAAACTGACTGTTAATTGACTGCCAATTAACTGCCAATGAGGGGGAGGGCGGAGGGGGGATCATAAGCGTGGAAAAAATAAACTAACCTGTGACATAACCATGATTAATCCTCAGACCTTCAGATTCCGTGCTCCAATGCTTCGCCATTGAGCTACAGGGAACTTTTTGGCAAGTTAGGCCATGTTTAGGATGATTTGGTTTAATAAACTGAGTTTATAATGTAAATTGGCCATTGTAAAGAGTTTCTAAAGCTGATGTTTCTGACAAAGGGCTAACGCTCAAAACGTCAGCTTTTGAAACTCTTCACGTTGGTCAGTTTATACTTTCAACTCATTTGATAAAACTAAATTATCTTCCTATACCCCTATCGAAGCAGCATCACAGTTCCTTTAGAAACTTACCACCTTTATTCATGGGCCATTTTTAGATCCATATGTGACACGCATTTTGCATACTGCAAGGAAAGCGTCATATTAGTAAATGAATTAAAAAAGATGGTAAATTTGCAGCTTCTTAGTGGAATAGAGAAAAACTGTTTTTCGTCTTGTCACGAGCGGAGGACAAAACGTAAAAATCACTTCCGGTTTGTTCCTATCCAGGCTCCTGAAGAACTGCTTCCAACAGCTATGAATCTGAAAGAGAAAGGTCAGTATCTAGAACTTTTCGCTATGAATTGGAACTTTTTTCTTGTCGTTATTAAAATCTGTTCGTCAGTAGATTCTTGACGTTCGTGTGTTTCTTATCTTTTCAAAGTTGACGACGCTAAGATTCTGGCACAATCACGTGATAGCATGTTTTCTGAAGTCAACGGCGACAGGTCGTGTGATAGGATGGTTGTGCATTTGAACGGTAAGTAGTGGTCATCATTATTCAGCGTACAGGGAAGGAAGGGAGCCTGGGTGTTTTCCGGAGCTGAGATCTGAGCATGGATAGTAAACTATTTAGTAGCACTCCTACAACGGTGCGCTAGTTTCTGTTTTAGTGCAGCGATTTTACATTTTGGAAACATTTTGCTTTACTTTTAGCCAAAAACTCTCCTCTCTTACTCTTTGCTATAAGTCTAAAAGCGTTGTATCACAGATGTTGCAATCTGATTGGTTACTACACCAGCTATCTCTTCCGTGATAGATATTGAGTAGAGTAAGTAACCTTAATGATTGTAGTTTCAAACAAGATGAATCAAAACATGAGTCTCTCCTGTGGTTTGGTGTTGAGTCACCAATAGATTCATACTAAAACAGTTAGATTATTCGTTCTCTGTTTAGCTCACAGCTACATATATCGATCACCTTGCCATTAGCTTCTTACTCTGCCCGAACTAAAATTCTTCCTCTGTTCTTCGACAGGCTTGAGGAGAGAAGTTGCCGAACAAGACCGCGCACAACTTGATTATATTATGCCACTGATACAGAACGGGCTCAACAAAACCACCAAAGCTTTGTCAGACTGTATCTCTGTCAAGGACGTTGTAAGCTCATGGTAAGATCTTATTTTTATTGGGGAAGGAGGGGAGGGGGGGGGGGACGTTGTAAGCTCATAGTAAGGTCTTTTTTATTGGGAGGGAGGGGAGGGCGTCTAACTAAAGCCTTAATTTTCGTCAATCACAGATGATTCTCGAGCGTGCCAACTGATATCTCAGTTTCATACAAATATTCTGTTTGATTTTTGTAGTATTCTTGATAAACTTATGTAGGCTTTGTTTGGTAAGCGCAGCTTTAACGTTCTCTGTAGGTGGGAGCAACCAGCTCAGTTTGTTGTACCGTGGGTGAAGTTGGATGACATGAACATGAGACAGTGGACAGACCAGTGGACATTGTGCGCCACTCGTTTGAGACAACTACAGATGAGTCACTGACAGAGGGGCTTGCGGTCGTGACGGACTGGAATCTCGTATGCTTTTTATTTCATAAATGTATTTTGGACAAAGTAAATAGTTAACCTTAAAGGACAGCTTTACCTTAAAAAACACAGACAATAACAAAACACCCACAAATGAAACAAAAAAAATCGGGCCACAGCGGAAATTAAAATCCAGGCCAAAGTGTGAAATTCGGTTTTGTCATCCAGTCTGATACAGGACCAAAGAAACTATAAACGTGATTTATTAGAAATGACCTCTATGTTTTAAGATAGCTGAAATAGCTTCCTGTGTTGAAATAAAATGGCAATAAGGGAAATCATCTAGTTCATGATCCTTCTTCAGGATTCATTTCATTTCAAACGTTTGTGAATCTTGAAAACATTTTGACATTTTTTGTCAAAATTTCATCTTCTCAGTCTTTCCTAATTTTTCTTCCTCTGCTATCTTTGTATACTCATATTTTGTATATTGTTTCCTTCAAAATGAAGGTAACATTGTTTGTCGCCAAACAAAACACCAGAATACGGTGGCTCGGCTCTTGTTACTCGTAAAGAGTCGTGGAAAGTCAGGAAATGCTTTTACGAAGCATGTCGTGGAAAATCAGTACCATAAACAGTCACAATAAGTGCAAGAGTATTATTCACGGATGCAGCCTTTTTAAACTTTCGTCGGTTTGTCAATTCGGGGAGTGTTGCGATGGTCTTCCAACAACCGAATCCATCATAGAGATCGATAATTCGTTCGGTGCAAGTCAATTTTCTCCTGAAATGCGACACCTTGTTTCAAAAAGGTGGGTTGTACGAAAAACGTGTTTATCTGGCCCAGTCGTAATCCCGCCTAAATACAGTTGCCTGTACCTGAGTCTTCTTCGCCTCTATCCGTCTAGACTGAAAGAGCAAACGGGAAATTTGAAGCACCACTTATTGTGCTCGTTGATGATAACCCTCGGAGACAGGTCGACAACTTTTTCTTCATTAGGTGGGCTTGTAATACAGCCGTCCTGCAGACAGCTAACGGATTTCCTTTGCCCCACGGCGATGTGTGCTGGGAGGTTTCGAAGTGCTTTATTGAAGTGTTGACGAAGGAAAACCCGGCACTTAAAAAATTGCATTGTTACTACGGCTCTGTAGTTTTATTGATATTGAATGTTAGTGGCATTTGATCTCTCGGCTATGAAACCTTACTATAGCTACAATCTTAGAGCATGTCGTCAAATTTTATTCAAGTTTTTCGTGGTCATCTTTTTATTTTTGGGAGGGCTATTTTATTCATTTTCCCCCTTAAACATCTTTGGTCCTTGTAGGTATTTTGATTATTTTTTTTTTGTATTTCTAGTAATTTTTTGAAAAGAATGTGCTGTGTAGAAAGAAGACTCGGAATGTCCTTGGATCATGCATTCAAGCTGGGTCGAATTTCAGTTGTTCACTGTTAGAGGTGCTTTATCAGTACTTCAGAGATCCAATTATTGATGTTTTTTTTTCACAAAAATATGGAGGACTTAAAACCCTCTTGTGTTGGACCAAAGCAAAAGGAAAGATTAATGACCTCGCCTTTGTTAGTTATGCTTCGTTCGTAATGGGTTTCTTTCGTTCGTAAAGCAGGTCAAAGTACTTGATACAATTATCTCTGATTTCCTGTTTATGAATTCTCGGACTTGTTTTGTCAAGCAACCACTTCCAAGACGTTTTCTTTAGAACTCTCTTCCCAATTTTTGGGCCGTTTTGCGTTTTAATGTAGGATACAGAAATGTTTCCCATTTCCACATCCATGACACCATAACCGTCGTGCTTCCAGCAGTGTCCAAGAAGTAATTTCCTCTTAGAATAATAAGACATGTTTGCGCAGAAAATTGAATGAGACAAAAGGAAAATACCGACCATACGCCAAATGATAAGAAATAACCTCATGGCAGATAATGCAGACAATTTATATTTAGATCTTGGATGGGAGTGCAAAGTTTCATTGCGTACTTGACTTTTGTCTCCGAGATGAAGAGCAGTTCATTTCATGTTAGCGAGAGCCAGGAGCTCGGAAGATGCTTAATTCTGTCATACCTGTTTCGACCTGTTAGCTCTTCCTTCTTCAATCGGCCTGATTCGCGAATGTCAATGAATTTAACTTTTTACTTCTACACGGTTGGAATTTAAGGAGCTTGCAATTCGTTAAACAAAAGCAGAATTGTGTTTCGAAATTTTACTGGATTTGTTGATTAAGATCCGTGATATAACTATTGTTTTCAGATATCGTATAAAAGCCTTTACTCTCCTGTATCGATGTACATCAAAGCTAATAGCACAAATGACTCTTATGTCAGACAAGAGATTCCGGTTGGGCACCCGTGCGGATATCCGCACTCATTACAAAGCAAACAGACACCGCCCTTAAGATAGTCACGTTCTCCTTTTTCTAACACAGAATTTGATGCGTGTAATGGCTCATGAAAAAAGGAAATGCCACAGGCAACCCAGACAATGAAGTTTTTGGCAACATCTTCTGAATGGATTTTGTGATACTCATGAACCGATAGACGACTTTCGAAAGCTACTAACGCGATATTCGATTTCGAGCAAACCCTTTGTAGAGAACTGCATCCCGGCCATGAAACGTGCTGATGACTAAATTTTGCGAACAAGTAACAGTAGGATTAGTAGGTTTGATTCAAGGTTAGTATGTCGCTTTCGAATAAACCAGTTCATGTTTGGATGGATTTTAGAGCTAGTTTGACCATGTGCTCATACTTTGTCAAAAGCACAGTGCACGTACTCGCCATTGAAAGACCTCCAAGCCGGTTCTAACCGACATCAAATAGCGTAAATCTACGTAGAGATAAAAGGCACACTGCATTGCCAAATACTTGTAACCTCATCATCTAAATCAGGAAGGCCGTTACTTTCTTTTTCATTGTATAATTATATTCGACTTCTTTCAAAAAAAAAAATCAAATCAGTTTTATGGGTATTATTTAGCTATTTTCACAGTTGCGGCTAACTCTTACGCGGAGGTTGTAATCAATAGGTCTTTACACTTCGGTTTGTGAATCTGGTTTTCAAATATACACCATAGAACCTGTTTAGAAAACATGGACAAGTTTCTTAGGAATTTTTTTGACCGTTGTAAAATTTCATCTTGGAGTTGCCTTTTAAAATAGCAACGGTGACATACTCCGGCAGGCCAACAACTTGAAAACGAGAATACTTAGCATATTTTTAAAACTCTGTCATCATTTAGCATTTTTTTGTACAAGAAATATCTGCTGTGGATATTGGTATTTTAATTCCCTGAAAATGGAAGAGGACACACTTTTACCATTCAAGTGAGAGACGAAAAATAAAGCTTAACTTCAGACCTCTTGTGGTGGTTTTTTTTAAGGGTTTTGCTTTCGCCCCAGGCTGGAGTTTATTTTTAATGTTCGTTAAACTTTATCGTCATTTTGAAATAAAATTTAGATGCATCGCTTCAAAATAGTTCCGCATTGCTTCCTCAAGTGAACTGAAGCAAAAGAGCTCGCAAATTCAGTGTTATCAACCACTAACGAATCTTTAGCACGTCGTTCGCGTCAAACCGTCGGACAAGCAGAAATCACAGCTCTCAAGTTCGTCCTCCTCGAGCGTTTTTATTTGTGCCGGTTTTTGGAATTTCAAAGCGACAACTTTTCTGCTAGCGTCAAATATTTTCACTAAACCATTACCCTTCAGGCCGGCTGTGAGAGAGGACCTTCGAGGAACTTCGCGTCAAAACAGGAAGCCGCCGGATTTTAGCCAAGAATCACTTATTTTTCAGGATTTAAGGTCAAATTGAAAAATTGACAACCTTACATTTAATATTCAATTTCATGCCAACAAAATGATTCATGGATGACTAAAGATCGAGTTATGTGTGGAAACGTTAGGCAGCTCAAAAAGAAAGATTACTGACATTCCTTTGAAAATCAATGCAACAATTATGCAACCGCTAATCAATATCTCACTTTCTCGTATCTTATTGCGGTTTTTCTTGGGTCCAAAGTAGTTTGCTCTGACTAAAAATAACACCAAATAAATGAAAGACCATTATTCGATTGAATAATTCCTTGATCAAGTGCAGTTCGACCTTCGACGCGCGTATTTTCTTTCGGCAATTTTGGTTTAAGATTTACACTTCCAAGTTTTGTTTTGTGATGTAACCGAAATTTCCGTTGAATCGCGTGAGCAAGTTCTTCCGTATGTGGCTGATATATGAGCGCACGTTCTTGTTGCTCGTTTGAAAGGGTCGCCGCTGTATTGGCCCTTAATTAAAGGGTGTATTATGAGGATCTCAGCCACGGTACTTGCATCTTAAAACGCTTAACCTGCGTTCTCTAATCCCTTCCTTTACTATCCGTATCAATCTCCTGCATGATCCGTAACCATTCTCGATCCGTCTTTTTACCGGTTCCTACTCCTCTTGTGAGTGTGCGTGAGTATATGTGTGTGTTTTTTATTTCTCCGGCAGTTTTCTATTAAACGTAAAGAGTTGTAGAGTAGCGGAGAGAAGGATATAAAATTACGATGGTTTCGCATCACAGTTTAGCTCGCATTTAAGATCTCTCGGAAGTAGGGGACTTATAAAAGTTAAGACGTACTGGTAAGCTGCTCTTGTGCATACCTTATAAAGGTGTAGATGAGAATCGGCTTTGTGATAGAATCTGTAACAATGTTACATTTCAATCGAGTGTTTATACAAGACTATGAACGCGTTGTTCTCACTCTTTCATTGCGGGTGAGGATGTAGTAAAGCTTTGATTCCAAACCATTTATTTTTACTTTGAGCTGTTCGCTTAACACCTATTTCTCAGGGATTCAAAAATGGGAGAAAAATGCGGAATAGAAGCGTGTCAATGACCTTGAAATATGCGACATGGAATATCTTTCAGACTTCTGTAGTCCTCTACATTTATTGAACTTAGCATGCTTGTGTTCTCTCACTAGTGGTACTCTTTCTTCTCTTCTCTAAGCTTTCATTCGACCGGAGTCACTCCCCAAAGGCACGGACTTCAACTCTGTTTAAAAAACATGGAGCCACGCCTTCCACGCAAGCTGATTTTCGTCCCCTGGTTGTGATCATAAAATGCTTTCACATCACGCTACACCGACGAGTAAGGAACAAAACTCACTGGAGGCCCCTTATCTAAATAAATTGCAAGTTCTCTTTAGCTAAATTTAAATTTGAAATATTCATTAGATCGTTTTAACATGTACATGTGAAGGTTAGATTCAATAGCTCACCTCGAATTTCCTGTTTGGGCTTCTATTTTTATGAAAGGAAATTCGCTTCAGTAACTCTTGGTTGACGCACTTTTAAATTGCGTATCACCGGTCAGGTGACTCATGAATACGTCATGTCGGTCCAAAGGAAAGACTTGAGGGGCAGTGAAAAGAGAACAAAGAAATGTTTCATGGAGGTCGAAAAGTGCTTGATATCAGTGCCCAAAGGAGGCATAGAAGTGTCAAAATGTGTTTGCTCAATCCTGCAAGTCTGGCGTATCTTAGGCTCTGAATCATAAACGTTCTTGTGGAAAACCAAACAAAATGTATTAGTACGTGCCGGTCGTACTACACAACCTGTGGTGACCATGGTGATCGATGCTGACTAACCGGATGATTACACATACGCAGGCTCATACATCACTCTCCTTTCATAGAAAGCACTCTAACATTAGCAGCTCAACGGTGAATCTTGGAGACTGAATCGAGGATTAAAAAACTAGCTTGAGAACCCGACTGCTGACAGAAAGGAAGGCGGATTCTGATCTTGTCTTGTTACAGGTAAGGTTAAGCAATGATGTAATTGTGATTGCTAGCTTTTTCAGGCTAGCCTAAGAGCTACTCCAACTGAAAGTTAAGACTCTTTAAAGCTGAACTTTCCCAATGAATCATTCGGTTGTAATTTCATAGTTGTTTGTAATTTTCGATGGAGTATTAACAAGCAAACCACAACTGGTAAAATGTGAATTCTGTCTTTTAACTTGCACCGCGTAAAACATGCATGCCTTATAATAGGAAATGAACAATTCTGATAGTCGTGGTTTATGGTGTTGCAGATGCCACGATCTCCCCTCCACGACACAAATTAGCAAGTGGACCGTAGGCCCTTTAGTTAAGGCCAAATACAGCGGCGGCTCTTTCAAACGAGTAACAAGATCGTGCGCTCATATATCAGCTACATACGGAAGAACTTGCTCTCGCGACTGAACGGAAATTTCCGTTAGAAACACCGAGAAACATCGAATATATTCGAGCCAAGTACATTGAATTCCCGCACGATCTTGAGAAAGCAAGCGCAAAAAATTTTACTCCGCTGTCTTACCAACAATATTTTAGCCTCCGTGTATTTTCAGCGTGTGAAGGAGATATAAAACTTTCCTTCAGCAAGGAAACCATAGCGTGAAGACCCGGAAATCCGTTCAGTGAATACTGCCTGTCCCAACCACCAGCTAGAAAGTACCACCTTTCGCTGAGCAGCTCTTCTTATTGCTCACTATCATTTGCAGTTGCAAACTTAAAACCGCTTAACATGCCCATAGTTTTAGTGTAAGTGAATTACTTGTTACCATTGCATGCCTTACCTTGAGATCCGGACTGAAGGAGAATGTAAAGGGGTGTTTGACTTAGTTTCTTTCTTGAAAGTCATCTTACCGTTTGCATCTGGCACCGCCCAAGTGGAGACTCTCTTTTTACTGAAGTTAATGTTGGAGCTTTTGTTTAGATGGGGTTTCTCCGGGCAAGTAAGTAAGAAGGAGAAGTTGGAGTCGTATGCCCATCCACATAAAAGGAAATGTTACATTTCAATTGAATGAACTGGTCATGTTCTTTTCTCCGGTTTGATAAAAAGGAAAACAAAACAAATGTAATTCCTAATTGCAAAAAAAGGCTCCGTTTTAATCTGGTTGATGGGTTCGATGGTTTTTGATGAGCACGGTGACCGCACTGAAAAAAAGAAAAATGTTTGATTCCGTCTTCTTTTGACTTGCTTGCTGCAGAAATGGAACTGTTCTGTTTTGCCTTTTTTAGTTAACCTCTTGGCTGTTTGTTTGTTTGTTTTCTGTTGCAATAAATGGAGGACCATGCTGTCAATTGCGTAACTAAAGTGGATTTAAAAAAAATTCGGAAAGCTTTTAAAGATGGCCTGTCCAGTGTGGCGCTAGAACCAGTCGACCCATAATGCTAAATGGGAGTAAGTCAACCTCATTATAACGATACTTCCCTATTTCGTCCGTGTCATAAAAAAAAAAAAACTAAGAACGTTCTAGATTGAACAGAGTTGGTATAATCACAAACAAATAGCCAAGCTGGTGATTAAAATGCTTTGCTCCTGTTTAAAAGTAGCTCATTATTAGGAAAAAGTCATGAAAAAATTTTTGCACATTCGTGAATGGCAACCGAGTAAGATGTACGTTCCATTCTGTCCTATTTCACACTCAAGATCCAAATAGTAACTCTCCTTACTGTCTGCCTCATGCAACGTTAGTTTCGAGCATTTGGCCTTGGATCTCATAATAATACCCCAAGCGTTATATTTCCCTATGATTCTCATCACCTTAGGGCTTGATATTGTATTGATATTGGAAAGAGAAATCATGTCTTGGTCATTCCTGGGCGTGGGAGGGTGAAAACAGTTAATGATATTTATAGTCTGCAATGTACGATGAGAGTTAGTTCGTATCTTTGACATGGCAGTCTTCACTTTCAGAACTCAGAATAAACTCGTTGCATGTTTCAATCCTAGATCTCGTTAGTGTGAATACGCCCATCTACAGGTGTGTCATGTGTTTACCCTTGGTGCGATAAAAATTTGTTTGTCGCGATCGTATGATTTCATCTCTGCGTGAGACTCCAGTTTGAACGCAAAATTGGCGTGTCATCAGAAAGCCGATATAAACGTATGATTTCCCCGACTAACCGAAATTCGTTCCAGTCAGAAACACTCCATCGCCGTCGGGCCAAGCAATTCTCTGTCCTCTCGACCTGTTTTCCGGGAAGTACACTCCACACTTGAAATAAACACCCTCAAATTTCTTTACCTGCTTTGCAGAAATCGTCACTGCGCTGAAATATGCCCTTGATTTTGTTTCGAGAGGGTAGGTTGTTTTTTGAAGTTGCAGATGGGTGTAAGGAGTCTAGACTTACCTCCTACAGTGACCTTGTGTGTAGCGTGATTTTCAAACATCCGCCTGGTATTAATGGTTTCCGCTTTGGTTTGACACTATAGAAAATATTGTCAAGGTGTTCCCAAGCAAACATGTGCAGACTTTGCGATCATACAAAGTATTACAGTCAACTTGAAAGGCTAGACGACGTTTCTTTTCCAGTTGTCAGATTTAGCGAGAGTGGTGCGCTTATGGTTCATTTAAAAATTGCAAGCGCTCGGCGACCCATCGATGAGAATGGGTTGTCCTTTTCACTAAATTGTGTCGTTTTTTGTTTCGGTGTTTTTTTTAGTTTTCTTTTGTTTTTTTGGTGTCTGTTCCTTAGCTTCGGGTGATCTAAAGTGAAAGACGATAGTGCCGAAGAAATAACTAAAAAATAAAGTCTCCTTCTCATATTCTTCTTTCATTTGTTAGGCGTTCGCCCTATGAAAGCGTCGTGTGCGAACTGAGCGCCTTTGAGATTCACCAGAAATATTTTAACTTAAGACACACTCTAATATCAATCGTTTTAGGGGAGGGGAGGGATGGGGAATCATTCAATAGTTTTAGTGTCCTTTTGTCACTGAGGACTTGAAGGCGAGACCCTGTTTACAACAAAGAAAACCGAAGATACCTATATACCTTATATATATATAGAATTTTTTAAGGACTGAACCAATCAGTTTGAAAGACAAATTGAACAAGGGACGTTCATTTGAAAAACTATTTCTTAAACAAAACGAATTTCAAAATTTTTTTGGTCTCTGACCTTCTTTGGCAGAAAATAATCGCTGAGCTAAAAGCGTATTCCCCTTTCAAGACTGAAAGGTATGAAAAGCTAATGCACACCTGGTCCCTTAGTGCGAGCTTACTGTGGGATAATTGTCCACATGTAGTCTGATAATCACATCGGGAGCCCTGACAAAAAAAATTCATAATCGATGGTTAATCTTCTCTGTGCGTAATCTAAATATAGAGAGTTTTGGTAGTTGTTTTGTCCTGCGGTTCCGAAATATTGTAAGTTGAATAGGAAGTTTTCTTTTCTTATGATAAATGAAGTGAAGAGCGCAAAATATGCGAATCCCAACAAACGTTCGCAAATATTTATTTGGGTAATGCTAAACCCCAAAACACTATGCAAATAAAGTACAAATTAGGACTGCGCAAAGGAAGGAATTTTGACGGGCGACAGGACGTTTTCAAGAATTCATTTGTCATTCTTTAATTCCAGGGCAGCTGCCCTTTCCACAGGAACCGCAAGGAAAATTAACAGGAAGAGGCTAACACAAGTGTCGAGTGGCCTTTTAAGATGAAATCTCGAAATGCCGAGAAGCAAAAAATAGCCATCTATAAGTCGTTGATACTGTCATCTGACTCTAAAAGATATTTTTGTTTAGATTACTCAAGCTTTAATTTGATCTCGCAAGAAAAGGGAGTACAGATATATTTGACAATCGGCAGAAACAAACAAATTCGGAGCTCAACAAATCGAACTCGCGGGAATCGCCAATTTTAAACCTGGGATCATTAGAAATCTGTCAGTCAAGATTTAAGATCCCTTTACTCAGGAGATTATGCAGATACTCTGCAAAGAAGCGTTTTTTGAAAAACAATCAGTCCCCCGGGAAAAAACCATACGCCGAAGGAATTTCCGGTACAAAACCACAGTGTAATTTTGGCATTGTCATTGGTCGTTATTGTCGCGCGCCGGAAATCAGTAATTTCCAGAGATAACACTATGATTAATTAATTTTTCATTCTTGTCGTATTTAACAGCGTTTATGTAAAGAGAGAAGGTTCGCTGAGCTTCTGTCACTAAATACAGAATTGTTTGCAGCTTTGAAAGCGCCTTTTGTGTCTTTTGTCAACAGAATGCGAACCCACGCCGTAATGTCGAGTGATGCTCTTTGTTCCCATTTCCGGCCGCCAATAACAGATAACGTCATGTTTCCGTTTCCGGTTAATTTCCGCAAGCTTGCGGTGATACAGCGTCACGTGCAGGAATTTTCGCTTTAACTCATTTTAGTGAACAAGTTTAAACCATTGCTTGTTTCTAGTATGGACCAATTCAATATTCCAACGCAGATGGCTTTGTTTCACAGCCAAAGACAAGCCGACAGCGCTGATTTTGCAACTTTGACCGAGGTGACAAAGTGGACAATTTTCCCGCCGCGTAATTTCCGGTCTGTGGTGAAGAGGTCACTGTGAGATCAAAGCACCCCACAATAGCCGTTGCTAATTCCTGTCTCCTTTCATTTTTGTATCTTGTGGTTACAGCATTTCGTGGGCGTAGAGCGGAAATATCAAGCACTACGAGCGTAGAGAGCCGGTAGCATGTACTCCTCTAGAGATAGTCAACAGACTTCTATAAACTGCGCAGAGAACAGATCCAGGTTAGAGGGTCTGCCACTCACTCACGAACCCCGTGTTTGGCCATACAACCCACGAACAGAGATGTACCCGTACCAAATCGATGCAAGTGAGCACAACAAATCAAACTCCAGGTAATTTTTTTTTACATTTTATTTTTGCCCGAATGGTCCTATGTTCAGAAGCCTACCTCATCATTATTTCAAACGGCTGTTTTAAATTTAATATATATTTCCCCGCGATTTAGGTTATGTATAATACGTGCGTCCATCGCGAAACTCATTCGAAACCGTCAAAGCGATTCTTAAAAATAATTGTTCAAATGTCAGCTTTGTGGCCAAATTTAGCCTCCATGTCAGACCACTGCTTCCGCTCCACTGCTTTCTTGCGTTTTTGCGAAATCCGTTCAACGAGCGTGGTCATTTCCTAGGTTTGCGTTTTTGATTCGAAAGGTTTATGTTGTATCTGTTATTATCACCGGTTTGAGGCTAGGAGAAGAACCGCTAGCACCGACGCTTTAAACAGTCACTTAAGATCACTACTTCGAGAACGAGATAATCCATTCGTCAGCGAATCTACGCGATCTTTCCAGGAACTTCCCTTTGTTACACACGACTTTCCTGGGCTAAATTTCTTCAAAAATCTTTTAAGGTAAGTTCACTGAGTAGGGCTGATGTTTAACCAGACGACTTCTCTATAAAATCACTCTTGCATTTCACCCATTACTAATTATTTGTTCATTTTATTTTTAAACTGGCCGTGATAAACCGAGAAATCCGCTTTCAAAAATAAGTCAAATCCAATAGAGAGAATATCTGCTTAGAATTTAAATCTGCTGTAGAGTGCGACTTTTTTTCTTTCATTTCACTTTTGAAGGGCCAGGTTGTGTATTGTTCGAATAGTTTGACGTTGAAATATTTTGTTCGCCTTACTTCGTTCATTAGCCGATATTAGTCAATTGTAAAATTATTTGAACCGATTTTAAATGATTCCTCAGCAGACACCGAACTACTCGTAGAAAATCAAACCCAGGACCTTCCGTTGCAGAAAAATTTGACTGTTTAACAATGTTTTAGCTTTCAGCTTGAAAGTACCGTTGCACCATTTGTTTTTTTGAAAATGAGTGAAAAATAATAATAACAAATACTGCATGTTCCGAAAAAGTCAAGAGAGTGTCTAAGAGGAAGGGTCTACGAATTTCCTGTTTGGAAATACGTAAAGGTGTCCTAAATTACAATATTGCGTTTTTCTGATATGGTTTTCCGGTTGTAAGAAAGAAAACAAAGAAGGAGAAAATGACTAAGCTGCAACTTTTGTTTTGGCTGTAAGCAGGCATTATCCTTAGGTCTCAAAAGGGGAAGTTTTTGGGTTTTTCGTGGAAATTGAAATATCTTTATTGCAATCGAAATGACATGTTTTCAAGTCCGTCAGACTTTTTACTGCTAATTGCCGGGGTTTTTGTACGGACGAAATAAAGAAATTAACGAGCTGGAAAAGAAATTGGAAAATCTTGTAATGAGGCAAGGAAAGACGTAAAGAATTTGAGGAATGCTTAAAACGGGTGTGGGTTGGGTCGGGAGTGCACTTCGAAGTTTGAAAACAACATGTAATCTATCAGGTATCGAATTTTCCTGACAGAAATGGGCAATATGCTCTGAGAGTGAGACATGTTAATTACTGATAAAAAGGTATGCTATCAAAAGCACCGGAAGACCCTTCAAGAAGCCTCTTACTGAATCTTGAGAATTCTTTTTATCAAAGTTGAGCCTTTTCAAGTTTTCACTTTACAAAAATTAATAGAAAATTGAGATTAAAAAAACCTTTGAATTAGACCTCAGTTGGCTTTGCTCGCTGTGTTTTCAACGCAGCGTACGGAATTCGTTTTCGTTCAAATCAAAAACATTTGCAAAATGAACTGCATTTGAAGCCACAGAGTATTTGAACCAATATTTTGCCTCTTTTAAACAAGAAAACTTGAAAGATTTTCTCATCAAACACATCTACTTAAACTTAAAAAAAATGACTATGTTAAAAATAGCATATACAGGTTTTGTAGTAAGATTACTCAGAGGTCGCAACGATTAGGTTTACTTCAAGCCGAGAGTGTTGTAGGAATGCACAGATCAGGCAGAGTTTGGAATATTATCTCATTTACACCTATAAATTAAAGCTTGCAGTTCATAGGCACGTAATGTTTTAACTTCCATCTCACCCGTTACGCAATGGGAACCACAATAGGAACAAGCTTTTGTTTTGGCTAATTTCTTAATAACATTATCCTTTCCTGTATCACCTTTGCATTTCATCACGTCTTGAATATTTTGAGCATGGTTGCCCTCGAGTTCCATGTTTGTTCATGGGGTGCAAAACAAAATAAAATACTTACCTATTTGCACGGTCATTGTGGGAGTCGTGCCAAGTCACGTATAAAAAAAGTATCCCTCTATTAGCAATGCTTTTTGGAGAAAAAAACTTAGTCTAATCGCACAATATTTTTGTCGATATTCAAAGAAGATTTTTTATGCTCTCTCTCTGTATTGTTCAAAGTGAGCTTTCCAAAGAAGCTTACACATAACATTTCTCATTTATTTGCGAGTGGATTCCAGTAACCCTCTTAGCATTATAAGGATTTTTTACGTCAGAAAAGCTTCAATTACGTGACACATTCCTGTTGAAACGGGCTTAAAGCGATTTTGGTGCACATTTGTTTTCTTCATCATTTGAAACAAGCCGGGGTTGATAAACCAGCTGATTGTCAATAAGCGAGTTTGTGCGCTTGGAAGGATCATTTTTTCTCAACCTCTGACAGAATGCCACTTCCGAGGTATACTAGTTCGTAGTTCTACTCCTTTTAAGGGCCAAAAATATTACATAGTTCCGTCCGTTTGGGGTAATTCCGGAATTCCGAGGTTGTTAATGGTCAGTCTATAAATATATATATATATTTACAAATATTGCTTCATGGGTTTAAAAATTGATTTATTTTTTGCCAAATTTTATCCAGAAATTTCCCCATGTTTTTCTGTGGGCGTTATTGAGGTGTGACTGAATGAAAATAAGCGAAAGTAGTTCCTTCTCGCTCAAAACTCTTTGTCCAACAAAGAAATCAAGAACTTAGGGGATTTTTTTACTTGTATATCACACTGTAGAAGTATGAGCTTTAATGGATGAATTCCAGAAGAAGCCGTGACAACTTCCGAAATATTTGTAGGCACGATTCGTGCAAAGAATACAAACAAGCTCAACAGGAAACGAGCAATTGAACTCTTCCGATTACATCAAATAACTTATAAGCCGAACATCACGCTATTTCATAGTTGTACGTGTCGTGGCAGAAGTGAAACCTCAGCGAGGAATTCAAGAAGATTTCCAGAGAAATTCATGGCTTGCGTTTTTCCTAGGTTGGATCCAGCTTTAGCTTATCCCGTTCCTTTGAGACCAAGTGTTTTTCAGCACGCACGATTCATCGATAAAATGCAACCCAGCATGGCGAGAGTGAAGCAAGAAAAGTACGAGATGGCGTTCCCGGAGGAACCTTTAAGCGAAGGTAGGTAATAAGGGTCGATAGTTAAGAACTGAACCGAAAAACTCTTTTCGAAGCGAGTTTAAGTATGATGTTTACAGCAGTTAGAATGAACGCAGGTTTTGTACTTTCGTTGTAATCCCTAAATCAACTTTTAACTCAGGATACCAAATATCTCTTGTTCACAGTTAATGCAAAAATTTTAACTAAAGCATTAAAAAATCTTAAGGCGATAGCAATTAATTCAGTTTCTCGGTTTTGCCTTTAGCCAATATAGTTCATAATTGTACAATTCTACCACTCAGCAGGGATTTTAGGCAGTCTTCATGTAGTTGTTATTCATCGTATATTTACATGTTTCATGACTGATTGAGGACGAAAATTTTGATTCCCTCAAATGTCGTAAGAATGAAAATTAAGACAACCTATCCATGTACAAAAACCAAAAAAACCCAGCTAGTATCACTAGGCTTAAAACACAGGAAACAACGGCGATTCTAAGAAGAATGATTTAAGCAAAATGGAACGTGACAGCATTCAGGGATTATTCAATTGTGTCGGTTGCCTTGTTAACGAAACAATTGGTTACCTCAAAGCTAACGTCATGCTTAGACTGAGCCATCTATTTTCATGAATATTATTATAAATAGAAATGAATAAAACCAAAACGTCAACTGTTGCAACAGGGAAATCGAATGGTCCTTTAGCATTTACGCAATTCCGCAACGCATTAAAAGTTCCGTATCGAAAATAGATTTTTGTTGGTTGTAATTATCCCCTGAGAAGAGAGTATGACGAAATACTTTAGATATAATTTGGGCAGGAGTGTTTTTTTTTTTTCTGTTGTTGTTTTTTTTTTCCTAATGTATGATTCTTGCTCAGTCGTAGATAATTGAAAATTAATTTTATCATTATTAAGGGGCTGTATGAAAACTGAGTCATCGCGGGCTTTTATGGTGTGTTTATTGAGATAGGTAAACTTGTTCAATCCTCTGTTTGTAATTTTCCAACTTACACATTGGGTAAAAATCCTTAGTGTGGTGTTCTTTCATGTATTTTGCCAAAGGTGACTTCTGTGACCTGATGTGAAGCTACAACCGGTATTCTTACATGAACAGAGTTGGAAGTTACGAAATAGAGCTTGTCTTAATTGTCGCCTGTAAATGTTGCTAAAGTCGGAGATTTAAAAAAAGATAGATATCCAGTGTTTCAGGGTCCTATTTAAACCTCCTGTGTTGAACTAGATGCTTCTGGTATTGATATGAACATGCTAGAAGAGATTTGAAATTCATAGCAGAATGGGTTTACAACGCTTCCGTCTCTTTTCTCTCATTTTCTCACTCTTTCTCCACTTTTCTATGTATTTAACTCGTACATGTCTATTTATTTATTAATTTTTGTATTCTATCTTTTTTTCCTATTCATTTCTTTATTTAGTCTTGAATATTTCAATTTAATGTTTATCCTTTTGTTTCTTTTTATTTCAGTTGATCCAAGAAGGTGGAGTCGCGAAGATGTAACACGCTGGCTCCAATGGACTTCTGAAATGTTTCATCTTGGAAGCATTAATCCCGAGCGATTCCAAATGAACGGTAAAGCTCTATGTCTCATGACCATGGATATGTTTCTGTACAGAGTTCCGGAGGGAGGAAATATCTTGTATCAAGACTTCCAAAGGAGACTTCGAAACGCTGTGGCTTTGCAGAATTAACCGCGTACTACCTGCTAGATCTGTGACTAAACGTGATGTAAGACGGCTTTGGATTGGAGTTTGGAACTAAGATAAGCTGAGCAGAATTTAGATAAAGTGTAAACGGGTTGTCTAAAGAGGACTGAGACGAAATGAAACCAGTGCCTTGCAAGAAAAGCTAGTCAAGAACGTCGTTAAAAAATATCGCGTGAAAAGATTGCAGTTTATTTGTGTTTTTCTGCACATCGATGACTTTGGAACTTTCGTTGCCTCTTAGAGTTTAGATTGAGGACTGTTTTTTCGGAATTGGTTGCTGTTTTTTCTTTCGGCTTCCTCAGGAAGTGGGAAGAACGATAATTAATGCGATAGGTAACGATTTAAAGAAAAAAAAAGAGCAAAATAATTGTTTTTGAGTAGGCTTGTTACTCGAGTTAATAAAACTAGTGTTATTTGTAGGAGAAAGAAAGCTCATAGCAAATTATTTGAAATGAATGAAAGTATGATTCGTTTCTTGTAAATAGTTTACAAAGATGCTTTATTTTTATGAAATATTCAAGACGTACAACTAAGTTTATATTTCAAGTCATCACAGACGTAATACATTTTTACAGTCATGTTTCTATCATGAATCAATAAACATTTAACAAGAGATTTATTATTCATTGGAGTTTGTGCGGTGCAATATATTCCACATTCCTTGTCGAAATATTATTTTGTATTTTGTAATGTCTGGAAAACCGACTTTGGACACATATTTCCGCAAATACGCTCATTTTAACGAGCTGGTGTTTCGGCTTTTTGTGATGAGTTCCGTAATGGCTTAATGAAGTCTGAAAGAAAAAAACCGCCAACGACTCTCACTTTTCATAGTGCCCAAATTCATGCAATGGCGGTGACATAAAAGAGCCGTTGGCGTCATTTCAAATAAATTTTGGTGTCTCTATATCGGTTACGATTCATTTCTCTTCGCATATCTGGTAATTTTTAGTTCACTCGCAAGATAGCCTATCTCTGGGGTCACAGAATTATTTCAATATCTCGTAGACTTTATTCGGCAAACTGGCGCGCGCGCATGATAGTCGAGACCTTTGGCGCAGTTAAGATTTAAAAATTAGTGCTAATCCACCCACGACAATCAGCTCTATTACTCCATCCAACTGACGCATAGCCCGATGGAAAGATTTTTTCAAGCATGTCTTTGTTCTAATTGAAGAGAAATAGAGGGGGAAGCGGAATATTAGAGCCAAGGAGATAATGTCAAAGTTAAGTGGTGTTAAAAGCTTAATTATTAAGGAGGCGCATGATTACTTAAGCGATATACACCTAATAAACTTTCTAGGGGCATACCTAAGAGCAAAGGCAAATCGAATGGACAAATGTTAAGAACAAACAAATTTAATGATTTGCAATAGTGACTTAGCCGTCATTGTTTCCAGTGAGCTTCATGTACATGAAGCAAATACCAACAACGGCTTTTCAATATTCTGTAAACGATACCATTGACCGCTCCTCGCCCTTCACCTCATTTGACATGGAACTGAAAATCCATAAGTCATGGAAGATTAAGGATTAACCTCTAGAAAATGTATCAATACAGACTGGGGCATACAGTCGACTTAACCATTTTTACTTCAATCAAACCGATTCGATCTCTAGCCGCTTCCTGCGTGATTTACAGCAGATCAGAGCACAGACGACGCTTCTTTATCAGTCTAAATATACTAGACGTGGCTCCTGAGGTCAACGTCGTACTATCCTGTGGCGGAACAGGCGCCAATTTTTTTTTTTCGTATTTCAGGCGAGCGGATAAAAATGCGCGCAAGGCGAGACGCCTACAATCGGATATATTTTGTTTTTTATCCCGCTGCTCCCGACTTGCTTAAGTCTCGCCTCTCTTCAAACCCCCTCTAGTGCTTTCCTCTCAGCCTCATATGCTCGCCTGAAAATGGCGCCTGCTCTTCAGCCTAGGACTAAGACATAAGTAATCCTGAATTAATGGATGTTTCTTGAAATGGTCGTGG
Source organism: Pocillopora damicornis (assembly GCF_964200805.1). Taxonomy (NCBI): domain Eukaryota; kingdom Metazoa; phylum Cnidaria; class Anthozoa; order Scleractinia; family Pocilloporidae; genus Pocillopora; species Pocillopora damicornis. The sequence continues at coordinate 18,494,758 of NC_142675.1, read as the reverse complement.
GTTAAGGCAGCGCATCGCTCTTTCTGGGACTGACTAGGAACTTCGAACTTTCAAATAAGAAGGATGGTAAAGTTTGAGCTCCGCAAAGTGATAGAGAATGATTTTTATTTTTTCTTGTCTCTGTCTTATTCTGTTCATATATATGACTCTTTTCGACATTGCTTATCGTTGCTGTATGCTGGACAAATATGGAATTTGTAATGACGGAGCTCGTAGTGGTGTCTCTGTGGCTCAGTGGTGCGACGTTCAATTCGTCATGAGGACTCAGATTTTTTTCTTTGTCCCGCGCTCGAGACAAGACGAATGAATATCTTCCTTCACAACCTTTCAAACGGTGCTATTTCTTAACATCTTAGGACTACCGCACCGTGCGGCTGGTCTCTTGGTCAATAAAAAGGAACTCAGTGCGCGGGTTGCTTTCTCCTTGTGTGATAGAATGAAAGCGCTTTTAATTCCTTTTAAGGGCTTTTAATTTTGCTTTCTTTCCTGATACAGTAATAATGCGTTAGTTTTTTTTTTTCACCGGTAAATTACAGTGCATTATGATCATCTTTGCGTTTTATTTGTTGCGCTCTCTTCGGAAGAGGACAACGAAATAACAACTATTCATTTATTCACAAAATTTCAAAATGAGGCCTAAAACATTTCTTATTTTGCCTCCACTACTCAACCGGGCATAAAGATGTTGATATCTGGGTGCATTGGCCAACCGAGCCACCGTAACGTTTGTTTAACACCAATATGCTTACAAAAGTTTATTACGATCGAAAGAAACTAAATCACCAAAGCCGGACACGAAAATCCCTAAATACCAGCAGGTGAGAAGAAAGGGGAACATGCACCCCCAACTAAGGCAGTGGCACCACCCTCAGGGTTTTATGGTATCCTATGAATAACATGATATACAAAAGTAGATAGCAGTTAATTAAGGATGTATGCGAGTACAGCTCTGTGTAAAACCTGATGTGAACATGACAATATTTCAGAAAAAAAACTAAATGAATTTGAGGGAAAACGAAACCAAACAACTTATCACGACGGAGGCTGACCGTAGAATGCCTCGCCCTACCACCACGTTCCCATAACTCTCCGCGCTCCTCGCTCCCGCCTCCAGTCCTTGATAGGTGCCAGCAAAATATTAATTGATGCTAATTACGATTCTCACAAATTACAACTAATTCATCATCGAGATCTACTGCTTTTAAAAGATATCAGTCTTTCAAATGAGCTCTTTTCGAGTGTCAGAGTAATTTCCTGGTCACAAAACAGTTTCTAAAATTTAACAGCTGTGAATTTTCTTCTCTTGTCACATGCCAATCCGTCACTCACAATGCCTTTCATTGAGCTTGATTATTGATAAGTTGGCAAAGCGTGCAAACAGAACTCCGGATCCGTGCCAAATCTGTGACGTGCAGTCGATTATTTGCCGCAGTTGTTAATCCACATTCATTAGAAGTTGTGGAATTTTCATCAAACCACACTGTCTGTCGTAGAGTGAAGACGTGCCTTCCGTAAGGCTAAACATAGGCTCTCTGGAGGAAAGAAGACACTCGACCTGTAAAGACAAACAACAAAAGCACTCTTATGTCACTACTACAAAAGGTGAGTATTGCCGTTTGAAAATATTGCCTTAAGCACCTTCAAAGATATAATATTATCTCAGTCGTATTATCTCAGTTCTACGACGTTGCACGAATCGGTTGGTTGGACTGAACGGCTCTTCAACTCGAAATTAGAGTAAATTAGGGTGTTGGCTTCGAGAAAAGAGGAACCTACGATTGAAACATGTTATTGGTGAAACTGTCAAATAAAAATGTTTGCCGAATCTATTGGGTACTTCACTTTATTGTATTTGAACGTGGCAGTGATGAAGGCTCCTCTACTCAGTTACCTTTGCATTATTGTAAATGACATTTAAAAAAGTTGATACTTTGTCTCTTTCTATATTTGTGTCAAAGAGAAAAAAAAAACCGTACAAAATTTTAATTTTTAATCATCGTCCGCGTGGAAAATGAGCATTCCCATTCCACATTCGTATTTTCTATTTTCAGGAAGAGAAATGTTGTCAGTTGTCAAAAGGATGGAAGAACAAAGATTCTGGTCAAGAGACTGAGAAGATACTGGAATCACTGGATTTTCAGTGGATACTTCAAAGATAAGAACTTTAAAATAATTTAGTAAAAATGGCAAAAGTGGTGGCCTTTTATGTCTAATTACTGTGCGTAGTCCTCCTTCTTTCACCAATTGTTTTTGGAATGAATTAAAATGGTTACATGGCAAGTGAAAAGTTTTCGATTAGCCACCATTTTTTAAATAGTTTGTTATTTACTGATTGTTATACAGACCCTGAGCGATCTTATGATTTTGAACTAATTTGTTTCAGATAATCTCTTTACATTGAATTAAGGACAGAAATGACTAGAAACTGATTTAACCTTGGCAATAACAGAACGCTGAAACTTAAGAGCACCAATTTTGAAGCTTTGATTGCTCATTTTTTTGGTTTTAACAGTTGTATCCTGTGCTTATTGTTCATCGTGATGTAAGATAGGAGATAAACTTTATTCGTTTGTCTCACGATGGAGTCACTTTGGATGTTGATTGCGACGTTTCGACTGCAATACTGCCTAGTCTTCATCAGGCGATGAAGAATAGCAGTATTGTAGTCGAAACGTCGCGATCAACATCCAGAGTTGTATCCTGGTTGATGTTACAGGAAGGTGATATTTATTAAGATGGCACTCGAACAAAATACTTCGGCCGGACGAAGAACCGAATACAATTCAAAATTGGAAACTACTATCGGTACCTTAAAAACGACTTGGAAAAAACCAAAGCGGTCACCAACAGACAAAAAAAAACAACCAAACCTTATAACTGATCAAAACTGACTAATGAAGGGACGAGCGCCATTTAAGTACAAAAATCACTTTGCTGCAAAACCGATCACTTAGTTTTGCAAACCGGGGCCCAGATGTTCGTTGGCTGATTAGCATTAACCCAAGGTAAAATTTTAACCCTATTCTCTTCTTTCCTTTGTTCAAAACCTTCTTCGGATAGTTTTCTTTTCTTTTTTTAGATTATCCAATCATTAAATTGTCGACAAAAGGAATTATCCTGAATTTCTTTTTAAGCCTTTCAGATCTGAAATCAGATTTCACACTAATCGTGGGTTATCTAAACCCAGCTTTGAACAACCCCACCCAGCTATAACATTCGAATTGTCAACAATTTTCCGATGACTTCGATGTCTTCTGCGTAAGGCAAGTCACTAGTTTCGACAACAACGAACCTTTTCAGGGCTGTTCTTACTCGGACGATCGTACTTCACGATTGACAACGGAATGAAACCAAGATGAAAAGTTGACATATTAATACAATTGGAAATTCATTTTCGGTATGAATTGTATTAAACAGGAAATTTGGTTTGCACATACACAAAACAAGAATTTAGTACATTGCCATCTTAGATTATACCCTTTACTGTGTGCCATCAACTGTGTTTGGTGTCCGTTTAGAAGTAACATGTGTTCTAAAAATCTAATGCCTGGTCACAAGCACTTTCGAGAAACTGATTTCGGTTCGAAATTTACCGTGACCTAAACCAGTTTAAATTGATTCCTTTTTACGAAGGATTAAGGTAGACGCTCATATTTTGATAGAAATCAAATTGGATAATTGTTTCGAAAATCGTTGAAAAACAATTTACATAGAGGACGAATCAACGAAGATGCACAAGCCTTTTGACCAGTGAGCAATAAATAAGTCTGTTAGTGAAGATCCGCTTTAATAATTGCCTCTTTCTTGTCGAATGCTTTCATTTATCGATTAAGAGTTTAATAGAATTTATGGAGTTAAAACATATATGCTTATTTATGCAATTGAAATTTTGTACAGAAACCACATTGATTTTACGAAACCGAAGCGCGAACCAAGAAAGCAAATTAGTGATATTCAAATGTAAACTAGTCTATCGAAATTATATGAGTTCATTTTGTCCTCGCTTTGAAAAGCTAGTTCTTTTAAATTTCTCTACCGCAAGGGTTGTCATTTTGCTAGTTTATGTAAAATTGTTTCTTTCTTGAGGACGAACTTTTTAGGTATTGTCCACCAAACTTTTAAATTAAGTCGCATTTGAAAAAAAGGATCACTTTGTTATCCTTTGGACCAGGCATTTGGTTTTAAAGTAAATCTTAGTTAGTTTACTTACTCCTTACTGTTATTGGAAGGAATATCTTTTGAACAGTCACTTGCAAATTGGTGTAACACAGGAATACAGAAAAAAAAATGATGATTGAAAGTTTAAAATTTTGACCTTCAATCTCAGTTTTTAATAAACAGAAATTGAACTCATTAAATGACTAAATATTTCGAAACAACTCGCTGCAAAAATTCATTGTTTATAATTTAGAGCCCAACTGTGAAATGTCATCGCCTTTAAGAGGCTAAAATCGAATAAAGGAAATTTGCTCCAACATTTTCTATTGTTTTATTCTTCAAATTACCTCTCGAATCTGTTTAAGGGATTTAAAGACTAAATTTTACATGTCAGCTTTTGATGGTTTAAGTCACATTAAAAAAGTTGCTCCAACTTCTTCCTACGGATACTTTTTTTGTCATATTTCTTCACGCAATATGTTTTTGCTCTAGAATCAAATTGAAATACTTATGCTCCAATAATTCGTGATTTTCTTCGTGTAAAATTTAGTCAAATAAGAATTTTTGAATCTGGAAATTTAGCCCAGTGTCTTTTGTAGTATTTTCGATGCTTTAACGTCCTGTGTTACATTCGAAACTGGCGGCTTTAAAGATCTTTCACTCCGAAAAAGACATGGCAAGCAAGAGAATTATAAGAAAAAGATTTGAATGTGAAAGCGATCTTCGCAGTAATGAACACTACTTTAGTAGTAGTGAAAAGAAGGCCTGTTTTGTTTGTTTGTTTTTTTTGAGTGGAAAGGAAATTGCGATTACTCTTCAACTTATTTTTGTACGAGATGCTGTTAGATTTTAATTTTTTTGGCGGGAATTAATAGAGGAAGCCTTGTTAAAATTCTTGCCGAATAAGTTGTCGGGGGAAACTCTGTGCAAATTGGTTCTAATTTTCCCGCCAATAAACAAGACATCTTTTTTATCAATTTAATTAACTTGTGATTAAAGAAAAGTAAAAAGAAATAATAAAATACTTTGTTGAATATGAAACTGTTGTGGTTTACTGAGTATATATTGGAAAAAAGTAGAGATATTACACAAGCAGAGTTCTTTACTGATACTAGATAAGAGTAATAGAAGACGACAAGTAAATTAGTTTATTGACAAACTTGAATTTTAAAAAGAAAAAAGTTGGCGCATGCGTATTTTGAGCGCCGTATTTTTTCCAAGTCTTTTGGCGGGAAAATTCGCCAAATGTGAACAGATGTTAATCCAGAACAAATAAAGAAAAAATGGCGCATGCGTTCGTTAAGCGCCCGTATTTACATGCGGGAAAATTTTTCATCTCAAACAGCTTTTAACATTGATTGCTCCGACAAAATTCAGGAAAATAATAACTTTCCAGTCCTCCATTTTGGCGTTTGAATCTCTGGAAGAAATGCACTACATTGTTTTGAATAAATCTTGAATTTAACTTGGATCAAAGTCTCTTGTTTGATTCTTGCTTGAGGATTTTCACCTGCAAAACAACGACGATAAAGGCATATGATAACAAATGCGACAGACTTTAAACTCTGCTTTCTCAAGTGATATTAGTCCAGTGTTGGTTTGTGGCAGAAAAAGTTAGTTGGTAATGTTAGACATTTAATAGTCAGGATACAAGTATTTAATCATTTTGCGACTTGATACCTGACTAAGTGACCATAACCTGGATTTAACCCTTAACTCTCGGAAGTGATTACCATGTAACTTTTCCCTATAGTATCTATACATTATACAACAAACAGGAAGTGAGAATACTCAAACTCGTCAGGTACAATTTATTGGCTTGATTGAACACCAAATTCTCGTAATCAGTTTAAATGCGTAGTAGCTAGCGGGGAGAATTAAGATCACATCTTGGGAGTTTGAGGGTTAACGATAAAAGTTGAAGCGGTTACTGATTAGAATACTCGAAGTATTTTGTCGTAGCTGTTGTCATCAAAACCTCTCAAAGTTAGATTTTATAATTCAGTTTTTCGCTTGCTTGGTTTCAGGGATTAAATCGTTTCTTTACGAGGATTAGAGTTTATAATTTCACTCAGGCAACAGTAGGCCGTAAGCAATCTAAATTTTCATGCAGCAACTGCAATAAGCTAGTTTATGTTTTCTTAAATCAAATCTGTGATAATTCGCAAAGCCTTTTCAAATGAAATACAGTATTCTTGTTCAAATTTCGACGAGAGTCAAAATTAACCGGAACGGAATATTGTGGCAAACAACCCACAATATCGATTACACCGACAAAAATCATGAAATAATAACTTTCCAGTCCTTCATTTTGGCGTTTGAGTGTTAGCCCTATAACTATGAAAGAAATACACTTAATCTGTTTTTAACTTGTACCTCTGACTAAATCTTGTATTTAACTTGGATAAAATAATAGAAAAATGGAAACAGGTGCATGTAAAGGTAAATCCTGGTGCGTGAGAATTCGTGAGGGTCGCTGAATACGTAAATGATAATAAAAACAAGAAATAATAATGGCTGAGCAGCGTTTTTTTTAAGAATGGAAAGTTGCAAATTACTCCTTCGACAACATTTATTATCCAAATTATTTTCGGATAAATGTTTTTGATAAAAGTTTTGAAATCAAGCTACCTATTTCTTTCATAAATGCGTTCCCAGTGAACATCTTTGAATTAATCTGCCATTGTTAAGCAAAGCCATTTGATGTTGGGAGACCAAGATTTGGATTTGGGTGGCAGTAAATACTTTACAGTTTCTGTGCTTTGGTGAGTAAGTATAACCAACAAATCAAATTGGATTTAAAAATTTGTTTCAACGTTTAAACTTTTCTATCCCAATATTTTCTCATGTGCTTTTTCAAAATAGCACAGCACATGATAGATGTCTACAAATAGCCGTGCTAAGAAAAATTATTTCCATAGATAACAGTTAAAGCAACAGTGTTGGCTCTCCTATAAGTTGTAGGTTTTATCAGTGAGTAACATATCTGTTACTTCATCCTCATTACTCACAAGTTCATTTACTGTTATACATAGTAACATGCATTTTGTAACAACAGAAGCGTTACCTTCTCGACAAGAACTTTCAGTTTGATGTGAACGAGCTAACAGATTGAAAATTGACAACGCTTTAATAGAAATGAAATCGCAAATAACCTCTTAGAACAACAAAACTGGGCTTAGTGCGACTTCTAGAAAAACGGACTGAAAAAGTGATTATCCTAAAAAGAAACTGGGTTTGAATATGAGAGGACTGCGTAATCACGTGCGGAATGAAAGCGAACGAAAGTGATAGAGTAAATGACGAAAAAATTAATGATGAACTGAACAAAAACACCAACGAGGAGGTATGACGAAAGAAAAGAAAAATTTGGTAAACTCAAAAGCTATGTAGAAAACGTTTGGATCTAACGTATTCCTTTGAGCTCACAAACCTCATCACTTGCATCACTTCTTGGAGATATTTGAATTTCAATTTAACGCAAGGTACTTCTTACTTAGAGTACCTTCACAAAGTTCTATATAATTTGATGACAAACGCGGGCATAGCCTTGACATAACAATACCACTTTTGGAGTATACACCTATAATTTGTTTCAAGACTCATCAACACGTAGGCCTCAAGAGTCTCACCGTTAAAATTGGAAAAAAAAATCATTTAAGTAAGAAACTATAGCACTATTAAACTTGTCAGAGATATCAAAAAAAATTCTGGAAAAAAAAATTAAAGGAATTATGATTATAGGGGCTGATAATTTTGTTGTTGTTGTTTTTTTAATCACAAGGGATAACACAATTAATGATTGACTTCCAAGGCCTTTTTCGAATTAGGTTGTGGTGTAAGAAATTATATATCAGACAACAAACTTATCGGAGACCTAAAACCTAAAACAAAATTCTCTAACTTAGGCTGAAAAATATAAAGTCTTTTAAGAAAAAGTCTTAAAGTCTTTTAAAAAACAAGACCGGCACATTTTTTGTGTTTCCAATAGTAGGCTTATGATTTCCACCTACACCTTTCGAGAGATTTTTCCTAACCTTTGTTTTCCAAGCCTTTTTTAGAGGACTACTTTTTCTTGACGTCTTGCGAGACTCCAGAAGACAAATTTGGGACTATCTATGAGATTCCTTTTATAGCATTTCATAGAACAGAACTGCGCATATCATTGACGTGCTGTTCACGAATTGCAACAAGGAAGTAAGAAACTTAATTAGGCTCCTAGCTCATAATCAAAAGAACTAAAAAATATTGAAACGTTTCACCATACCTACTCAATATCATAGTCTTTGGCTGACAATAGACCATTTTACAGTTATGTACTTGGTTGCCAAGCCTTTGATTTGGAGTGAGGCTGAAGGTGACCTTGTTGTGATAGAGACCAGTATCTAGTTAGCATAACAGCAAGGCAATTTACATTTAAAAACTAGCAATCAATGGCCTCTCAGATGTTTATTTATTTGCCTTTCTTGTGAGGGTATTGTCTTTCATGTCAGTCATGTCATGGAATTTGGGTGCTGCAAAGTAAATGTTGCAAAGTAATCAACCCAACATTGACGCACACTAAGAATGGCATTGAGAAAGAACTAGAGTGTTTGTTTTGGAAGGGCAAGTTTCGCTGACTCTGGTGGAAATTGCGTAAAGCATTTACATAAAGCATATTTAAAAAGTAATCTTGTTTTTGTCTCACAATTGCTTATTCTTGGATGTCTTGTTCCAGATCGCACTTTCTTATGGTTTTTTCCCCCACATATCCTAACTAATTAGTGCCCAAGCTTTAATAAGCCTCCTTTCTCGAATAGGCACCCACCCCCTAATGATATTTCACAATAGCCGTTTGGCACTAAGGTGTATTCATAAAGAGAGATTCGTTTCTCTCGGACTTTGTCTCATTACCCTGGGGTAACTTAAACCAAACACGTATTTTGAAAATTAATCGGTTGGTTGTTTTAGGTGCAGTTTTAGCATGCAATGGATACTCTATTCCGAATGTTTAAAACAAGAAGCGAAACGACCCGATACGTTCACCACTCCCACTAAGAATCAAAAAAGAACAACGCTTCTGAATATACGATGTTGTTTGATGTTTTGACGGCAAAATTCGATTAAAAAAGATAAAGAACGTACACGCCTTTCAAATAATAGCTTGATTGTTTCGTGGTCCAGCACGTTCGTCCAGTGTCATGCCTTATGTAATGATATTTCTCACGCATTCTGATGTCATAATAAATGACTTTAACAGTGTTGCAATATCGCAGATAAGCCATACAGTCCTGAGAACAAAACAACTGTGAGAGCTGACAAGCTCAATGAACTTACCTATCACTTGCACAGACCCTGAAACACCCCATCATTGCCCTGTCCCCTTCTTACTTGCTGCTTGTCTGCCTGTCAAAATCATCAATTATAATTCCAATATTATTAATTATTTTTAAAATGACAAAACACGATAACTTTTGAAAGATATGGTTTGGCATCACTTATGCCATCAAGCCCCATACTTATATATTACTTTCTGCAAGCTGAAAACATGGGCCTAGTTAGTGGTTAAAGTGGTATATGGATAATTAAAAGTCACTGACAATGAAACAGATCTGAAAAAGTTGTTTCGGCTTTTTTTTTTTAGGATAAAATTACCTTTTAACCAGTAAAACTGTAAATACAATCAAATCCTGAAGTCAGAGATTCTTTTTGAATATAGTGACATATTCTTTGGAACTAAACACCTAATTAAGAATTGAAGTGAAAAAATTCCTACTAAACACTACAAATTTTAAACAGTTGTACCTGCATGGTAAAAAGTGTAAGATCTACTGTGACAACATTCATTAGTGGCAATGCCCTAGTGAATAATAAAGAATAATATCACCAGAGACAGAATAAAGATTACATGCCCTTGTCAAATGAGGTGGCATCGGTAAAAGCAAAACATAGCATCCATAATTATTCAGGCTTTTCTCTGCCCTGAAGAACACATGGATACCAGCAGGCAGACAGATTAGGAGAACTTGATGAAATCCTCAAGGTTTTACCCATTCACCTCCAAGATCTCATTGGTAATTCTCCTTACTGTCTGCCATACAATTCTTATGATATTGGTTCAGAGAATTTGATATTAGTTCAAAAAATGATCCCCTAATTGATGATTTTCTTTATTCTCATCACTTGTCTGCTTGATCATCATGATATTGTATTGATATGGTAAGGAGAAATTCTGTCTCCATCACCTTTTAGAACCAGGATAAACTAAACAATTACAAGTCTTTAAGCACGCAAGAGTTACCTTCTGTGTTCAACTCTTAAAGATAGTGCTTACAGAAAACTACAAGATGACTGCAGCCTTTTCCTTTCTACTTCACTGCATTGTAATCATCTGATGATATTACAGTGTATAGAACATTTTCTTACATAGAAAAAGACTTAGCTGTGTCACATCTCCACTTTCAGTTAATAACAAGGATGTTCAGGATTTCTATCTGGTGGCTGGTTAGGCATTAAATTTTATCTGAATCATTTCTAATAGTTAATTAATTTGTAGGATTACTTGTTAATAAACATACTGGTCAGTTTTAATCTTTTTGACTCTGAAAAGCACAGGTGAAAGACTTACTATTTGTTAAGGCAAAAGATGATTGGATAATAAGCAAACAGTTGACATGTAGAAAACAAAAGTTTCAGTAGGCATACACTGAGTTTTTTCAACCAAAAACATATTGGATGTTGTTATGACTTAAGGTTCTTTTCACACTACTTTTCTTGTACTGGGTTAACAATGCAATATGTTTCTTTGATTGATTTTTATAGTACCATTGCTAAGGGATCAGTAACCCAACTGCCAATCAAAGAATCATCATAAACTAACACTAGGCCAGTTTTGCATAAATCATTAAGTCATTACAAAATAATACAAACTTGCACATAAACAAATGAATTCTTAGAATATTAAAAAATTGACACTGCCGCCAATTATTAAAACAAATTATTTTTGGACTACTGCAATTGGAAAAATTGTGAGGGAACAAAGATTGTGTGTCACAGCTAATAAAGAACTGTTCCCTCCAAAACTTCCAAAACCATCTAACAAGAATTTTTTGTATTTTAGGTTTTCAAAAAAGATATTGGACAACAACTGCTTGGGCAGATCATGCTTCAACACAATCACCATTGGCCACAGCCCAAAGAGCTCTGCAAAAAAAACAATGTAAATAGAAGAATATCTAGTTTAGTTTCCTCCCACATAAAAACCACAAGCCCATGACACCTATATATCTATTTGGAAGACAAAAATTAGTTTACTTGAGATGATATGCTACCATTTCATCATATGGTGGTTCAAACCATCTTTCACATTGCAGCTGTGCATCTGGTAACTGCCAAAAATACAAACCAACTAAACCTGATACAATGAAATGGTAAGTTGGTTAAAAAAAAATTAGGTTTCAGCTGTTTCAAAATGCCAAGAAATTCAGAAACAATGGGAAAACATACCCTTAAAAACTAGTTCCTTTCATAGTTAATGATAAAACAACTAAACAGCGATGCAGTCTCAAAAAAACACTAGCAGGAACAGGGAATTTCATCTCTCTTCTTGTATCAGGCATACACTCCCTGCGAAGGCCTGATTGGAAATATTTCACTCAAAGTCATGACATACAAACCTTATTGTGCTCAGTTTATACATCATGACGGAGAGCAAAATATTTTCCTATCACACAACCCATATCTCAGTCAGTGGGCATTTTATCATGCGTCTGTCCTTCTCTCTCTTTCTTCCTGTCCTCTTGCTTTTTTCCATTCTGCTTATCTTGCACAGAGCTTGTCCCAGCCCTATTAACCCCATTGCACAAAGCCCTCACACAAGGATTTTTTCATAACGTTTTCCAATAAAAGGGCATGCAGGACTGTCTGCGTAATATGACAATTAACAAGTATTGACCATAGTGGAGGTGGCTAAAGGTGGATATTTACCCAGCCAAGAAGGAGGAAGGGAAATATTTTACCTAAGCCACCAATACTGAAATGAAGATTTGTTTTAGTATACACTAAAACAGTGAGATAATATAGCACAAAAAGATCACTTTCACTCATTCATTCCTGCAACAGTTACAAAAATTTCAACTCAAATCCCACATGCAATGATTGAAGGTGAAAGGTAAAGGATATTTGGAGTTTGAGTGCCAATCATAGCATACCTTCAAGGCTATCCACTATTCTATTATATACTTATAAAAATTATCCCCAAAGTAAGTAATTTGTAATAATTTTACCTGCAGTCTTGAATTTGCTATGTGTGGATGACGAAAGAAAAACAGTTCCTACAAGTACATAAACATTTGAAAATGTTTAAATATCATTAAACATTATAATGAGCATAGGCGAAATATTCACTGGTACAATTAATTGCAAGAGTCAGTAAAAAGGAAAAGTTGCTTCCTATTCCTTCGATATCTTATGCTCAATTTTTATTTGCTTTAAATAAATCAAGTTTTCATCTATAAACTGGCAACTGTGAATTGATACATAACTTTACAGCAAGGGCAACAATATACACTTAATGTATGGTCCCGAGGGAAACAGTTGGTCTTGTTTTCCCGAGAGTCTTGATGTTTCTCAAGACGAAGTCGAGGGAAACATCAGGACTCGAGGGGAAACAAAACTAACTTGTTTCTCGCAGGACCATACCTTAAGTGCTTCTTTATATATTAAGACTTTTCCTTAAACAATCATATGGTAAAAACATGCTGTTGTGTTCGACGCGCAGGCAACAACTGCGCAACTGTATCCCGGTCTGCGAAAATTTAATTTTAAATTGGAAAAACTTTCCATTAATCTTACGATAGTGTGCAAACATCCTGTGTATTTGAAGAAAGGAAAATTCGCTTTCGTGCGATCTTAGGACAATTTGAATCTTACCGCTAAAATGTCGCCACTTTTGGAAACAAGTCCTTTTTTCGCCCATTGGGAAAGTTCAAGCATGAAAGTAAGTGCATCACTCCGTTGTTTCCTTCTTCTTCTTCTTCTTCTTCTTTTTTTTTTTTAAATACAAAACTATCAACGAAATCGCTTCCTGACCTGATCTAAATACTTTCCAAGACGGGCGACCCTAAAAGCCGGAACGGTGGAATGGCGGAATGGCGGAATGGCGGAATGGCGGAATGGCGGAATGGCGGAATGGCGGAATAGTGGAATGGCGGAAATGACCCCAAATCCTAAAACACGGAACGGCGGAAAATGACCCCAAATCCTAAAACACGGAACGGCGGAAAATGACCCCAAATCCTAAAACACGGAACGGATGTCAGGGCATGTTGCACAAATTTTGTACAAAGACACCAATTTTCCATAACAAAAGGTAACTCAACAGGTTAACATATAACAACGCGAAAACGCAGCTATCTTTCATGCATAATGGTTCATTATTATTTATACCACTCAGTAAAAGAAAAAAAATTAGTAACACTTAATTTTAGTCACGCGCGTTATCGTCGTGAGGATAAATGAGCCAAGCGCTTGGTGTCTTTGTACAAAATTTGTGCAACATGCCCTGACATCCGTTCCGTGTTTTAGGATTAGTTCCGCCATTCCGCCGTTCCGGCTTTTAGGGTCGCCCTCCAAGACTCATATGCGCCATCTTGGAATTCTCGTCCCCTAACGCATGCGTTTCTTAATTTCCGCTGATTTAACCCTTTAGCGGGATGTCTGCGCCGTCAAAAAGAACACCTGCGAGAAAAAAAGGCAGCAAGAAAAGTGATAGGCCCTGGGGCCCCTGGAGTGCCTATCTTAAAGTGGGGCTTTTTTGGAGAAAAAAATAACTCTATGTCAGCGTATAGAGTGATATGTTGCTCGCATCAATCAGATCGCTGCATAAGGTATGTATCTTACACAAATCAGATCGCCTCAGATCGCCTTTGTATGTAGAACCGATCAGATCACAGCCCTGAGGCCCCTAGAGTGCCTGTTTTTGAGTTATCATTATTTTTTAAATATTTCAATAGCTTTATGTAAGCACATAGAGTGGTATGTTACTCGCACCATAGGAATATGTTTCCACCAATCAGAGCGTCAGGGAGTTGTCTTTCATGCCAATAATGTCGTGGTATTTGGCTGCCGCAAAGTAAATGTTGCAAAGTAATCAACCCAACATTAACACACACTAAGAATGGTACTGACAAAGAGCTTTGATCCCATCTACCCAGTTAAATGGATCATGTCCTTCGTGAAGACCTCGTCGCTAAGATCTGTCGAAATTAGAAAGATCTGCAGGGAATGTTTTACCATTGAGAAGTTGACGCGTGTTTTGTGTACCGTTCCTTCATGTACTTATAACGCACACATCGACAGCTAAAGGCCTAACACAAAATCATCACTGGAGTGTTTGTTTTGGAAAGGAAAATTTTGCTGACTCTGGTGAAAATCGCACAAAGCATTTACATAATGCATATTTGAAGAGTAATCTTGTTTTTGCCTTATGGTTGCTTTTTTACAAAGATTGAAAAGATCAACCGGCAGTATTTACGTTCTGCGTCGACTGCCATGTTGCATATCCGTCTCTTTGCTTTAAATATTCTTCACGATTTACTTCTTGTATTTAAACGGTATATTCTCGATTCAATTACGTGTTTGGTTGTCACATTAACTGCTTAGGCTTTCTCCGATGAAAAGACATTTGCCAGTAATCAACTTAAATTTACGACACATTGTGCATGGCAACGGTATTGCAAAGGTCATGGGTTCAAATCCCGTACAGGCCCGAATTTTTTCTTCTGGTCTTATTTTCACTACTTCTTGAGTGGTGTTCATCACTGTAGAGATCGCTTTCAGATTTAATCCTTAATCCGCAGCTCCCATATACGATTTTAACATATTCATAGTAATGGCATTACTTTGTTGTCTTTGTAAGAAGTGCTCGGTCAAAATTCTAGCCAGTCCTTGAAATAATGAATATTTCTGTGATGCGTTTGATAACTGTTGACTTTCATGTCAATATCACGGACTCTATCTTACACTCTGGTCACGGGAAAAAGCGGTTGAAAATTGCAATTTTTTCTCTCCTTTCCTTAAAAACGCTGCTTTGGTACAAATTAAAATCCGAATTATTCAATACTAAACACATCCATAGGGTGAGATGACATCCATTTCGCCTAAAAAAAGCTCTTTTTTCATAAAAAAATAAAAATGCCAACCTTTTGCAGTAAACTTCTTTTATTTGACTCATCTCTAATGACTAAAGTGCTGAGCTGAATTGACAAAATCTTATTTTGCTAACTTTTCATCAATCAAAAGATAACATTAAGGCCAAAAACTAAAAAAACAAATGAACAAAAGAAAAGATCTGGTAGGAAATGCAAGCGAAGAGCCAGGTCAGATTGGTCATCTCATTTCTTGCGGAGGCTCTGCATTCGGTCGTTCATGAAGAAACCCATGGCTTCTGGACTTTCATACCACTTGCCTGGCTCCAGTGGCGCTTGCAAGCCCTGATAGTTGGTTTTGTTGTAGGCTGCAAACCTCTCGTTCTTGGATAGCACGATGATAGAGGAGACTCCCCCAGTTGGGAAAAAGGGGTTCAGATCTGCGCCACTTTCTTTAAACCACTGCACGAAATTGTGGAAAGAATAGAACCCAGATAAAGGAGAAACATCTTTCAAAAGAAATAATTTTGTACTAGCATCTAACCTCTAAGACACTAAGAAAAAGAATAAGCTCGTTTGCAGGAGTGTCTTTTGAGAAAAGTTTTAAATCTGGTTAAACTCCTCATTTGACATGAATTTTCGAAATCCACTAAATATTCTTCCAGGAACTGCGAAGGGAGATCTGGCACGAACCAGAGCTATGACGAAGGGAAAGACAGGGGTATGTGGACAAAATAATCAATTATACTCTTAGGACAATCGGATCGCTTTTCAATACCTCTTGCGCCCTTAGATCAAGTGTCTGCATGATGTATAGATGATCTGTTTGTGATTCCTTATGAATATGAATCCATGTGGAAACAAGCTATCTTATTGGCCTCCGTCTAAGTGACTTTGAAGATTATTTATCGGAAATAATCTACTTTTTAGAAAAATGATTCGAGGCCACTCAGGTTCACTCACGGCCAATTTCCAACCAAAATGACTAAAAATCCTTGTTCAAAATTAAGAAAATGAAAAAAACCATCATGTTCTATGATGCCACACTATCCTATAATCCATTTAGAACTGATTGCTACTTACTGCTGATTTTTTGTTGTCTTACGAGAATTGTAAGACAGAGCAGAGCGTTTTTTACAGAGAGCGTGAGCTGCTGATTATTGAAAGCTTATGTACTATTTTGCGTACCTTGTTGGTTCCACCGTAGAAGCTATACTCGAACAGAATGACTCCTTCTTCCTTGTCCGGAAGGAGGAGCATGGAGCCATGGAAATAACAAAACAGATGTAAAGGAATTTACTACTGATTACTTCGGACTGATTACTTCGCATTAAAGCCCGTTTTTGCACAGACGAGGCTTTAAGGTTAAAATTCCATCAATAAAAGCAATGGAAATCTCGAGAAATGAGCGGTCGAAGAAGGCAAGAATTTTCAAATCGCCAAAAGGGCTCTTCCGAATAGGGCCGATGTAATTTTGAGAAGATTTGGCCTACCAGCAGGTAGTATTTAAAACAAGACTGAGGCATTTTTTGTGTGTTTCTGATTTCCAGCTACATCTTTCGGGAGATTTTTCCCAACCTTTTGTTTTCCAAGCTTGTTTTATGGGAAGACCACTTCTTCTCGACGTCTTACGAAACTGCAAAAGACAACTTTGGGAGTATCTATGAGATTCCTTTTATAGCATTTCATAGATCAGAACTGCGCATGTCACAGAGAAGTAAAAAAACTTAATTAGGCCCCTAAGACATAATCAAAAGAGCTTAAAAAAAAAAGATTGACACGCTTTGGCGCTTCACGAGGAGGTAGTCCTCAAAGACCAATCCTCAACAAGATGTTGCTCGATAGTTTAACAGCAAAATTTTTTCAATTTTGAGAAGATTAAAAACGCTTGCGAGTTTCACCTCTTTGCATACCTTTAAATAGACTATATCAGCTTGACTCTTTTGTGGTTTCACGGTAGCATTCCAGATCGTACTCTCTTGTGTTTTTTTAACATTTTTAAAAAAGATGTGTCCACGCCCTAACAATATTTCACAATAGAAATTGATCGGTTGTTTTAGGTGTATTTTTAGCATGCGATGGATGCTTTAGTCTAAATGTAAACAAGAAGTGAAACAACCCGATATGTTCACCACTCTCACTAAGAATCCTTGAACAAAAAAGAAGAACACTTCTGAATATACGATGCTGCTTAATGTTTTAACGGCAAAATTCGATTTAGAAAAGACAGATCACGCACACGCCTTTCAAATCCTAGATTGATTGTTTTGTGGTTTCACGATAGCATTTCAGCGCGTCCCAGCGTCACACCTTATCTAGTGACATTTCGCAAGAGCCATTTAGCAATGTGGTTAATTTCAAAAGAATTACTTCTCAGACGTTTTCTCATTACCAGGGTGAAACTAGAATGACAAATTGTTTTGAGACATGCTTTGTTGCTTCATGTGTATTTTAAGCATGCAATGGATACTTCAGTCTGAATGCAGGCAAGAAATGGACATCCCGTACGTTCACCGCTCCCACTTAGAATCATAGAATAAAAAAGTGTCTGACAACTGGCGATTAAAAAAATATTCCTCAAACAGTAATTCTAAATACAGAATGGCTCGATTACGCGGATAAGTGATAAACGTGACCCTGTCTAAATCAAAATGTATCCCCCTTAGGATACAAGCTTGAAATTCTGTCTAAATACAGTGTAGTACATGTAGTATGTATTCCAAGCGGCTTACATTCATTAAATTTGATCAATGTTCAGATTTTGCACGTGATCAAAACGTGGCTATACTCTTTTCTCTAAAACTCGAGGCGATTCTAGACTCTGAACACTCTAAACAGCTCAAAGCTAAAAATCAGCGCCTTTATACTTTATCGAGTACAAATGTCGCGATTAAGTTTTTTAACCACTAAAAATGATCTTAAAGTTGGTTCCCCAAAGCATTTACGTATCACACATACATTTTCGGTACATTGAGACTCGCGGGAAAAAACAAACCTAACTGATTCCCGTCGAGAGCACACAACAAATAGCATTCAACGACAAACAAGCTTTCTTTGGCCCCAGGGGATCTTACGAAAACTTTTTAGCGTTTTAAAGAAGTGTATCAACAAATTTGACTGCCTACTTTATGAAATGTTTTTAATTCAAGAAGTGGGACTTGCTCTAATTGTACAGTCGGACTCAATTCGTGCAAAGGTTTCTAGTTAGGTTTTTAGGGTTTTAAGAATTATTTTTACTTTGGTTTTTAATTAGCTTCTAATTATCTCTTCTCTTTGTATGTTCGTATTGTCCGTTTACACTTCCAAAACATTTTTATACTTCTTAGACGCATATATGTGTATTTCACCTGACAATCTTACTATTCACTAGAAAATGACCGAAGTTTGGTCGAAACGTCGTGTTTTACCGTTCGTTTTTATTGTCAAAAATACAAATGAACTCAATTTTACCTTGAAAAAAGCAAAACAGTGAAGTCGACAGCACGCTAGATATTCCTTAACGCAAATTAGTACCACAGTGAATGTGTTTTTCATACACTCATCATCTATCGGTTGAATATGTAATTCAGCAATTACTTTACGAATTGAATTTGTAACTTTTTAATTTTAAAAATATGTTTGGTTCTGATTGTGCTGCTCTTCTATCTTGACTTCTGAGTGCTCGTTTACATATTGTAGTGTAATTGATAGGTGTGGAAAATTGGGGAAGTAAGACAAACAGTACAACAGACAACCAGAGAAGTACTTTGCTGTCGGTAGCGTTACCTCCTCCTTGGTTTGGTCTTTTAAGACTTTCATTAAGTCACGATTGTTATGTTAGTAGGGAGCGCTCGTCAAAAATGTCATTGATTAAGCAGAAGAAATAAGAAGTTCAGTAGAATCGTTGTACGTCGAGCTTTTTCCAGTAATCTTTTCAAAGAGTAAACGCTAGTGAGGGAGTTCTGAAGTACATGTTGCTGATGAAGGTAGAATTGAAGAACTGTGCGGCGAGTTTTGATAATTCCTTAGCATACGTCCATTGATTTTCGACCACCACTTATAAATTGTTTTGTTCACTTCGGTATTAAGATGTAACCGTTGTGATGAAAGGAGAATTTGCGGGACAATTGCCCCAGAGCATTGCAAAATTACCTGCCGTTTACATGAGAGCTTTCTTGATACAAAAACAATTTTATTGTCTCACTAACCAGACGCAGGAAGTAAGAGAACTAGATCATAGGGTCTCTAGGCTAACTTTTCCTCGTTATTGTTTAGTAATGTCTTCAATAAAGGGAGAATATTTCAATTTAATAAGGGGGCACTCAAACAGTAATATGGCCGATGTCTATTTGTTTGTCAACGAAATTACCTTTTAGTGCTAATTTATACTAAAACTGAAATTCTTTGAGATTAAAAACTTGTCGTAGCCCACCCAAACGCTTTAGTAGTTTCATCAGCTGCAGTCGCCATTCGGAGAAATTGATAAGTTATTGGTTTGTCTATCAGCAATTTTCCCGTCTAAAAAGAAAACAATGGATAAATAGTATGTATATATATATATATATATATTTTTTTTTTTTTCTTTTCTCATCAAAAAGAGTAGACATATTTATTTGATATAAATTTTCAAATTTGAAAAAGATTTTAAAAACAGGTATTTACATATATGTATAACGTCGAAAGAAACGTAATCATGTAAACGAGGCATAATACAAGTCCAAATCTGTCCTGGCAAGCGGGTGTCTTCTTAACAACTTATTCGTTCCTCCGTGTGCGATAAAAAGCACGTGGCAGTTTTAGAGAGTTTGAAATATGGGTCAGGGTTGGTAAAGACGAAGCCTCTCTAAGAACAATTGTAAATTTTTTTTATCGATTATTGATAAGCTTTGAGCGCCCATCCCTTCATTTTCCATCTCGATTAATAAATTATCCCGTTTAACTTATTATTAGGAACTAATGGTAATCACCAAAGAAGAGTCGCTAATTGCCTTAGAGAATCGCAGGAACAAATATTGAATAACTTTCCTTTTACAGTTACAGGAAATGGTTTAATGGCGTGATAACTTGATCCTGTTACTATTTTGTTTTTTGTTCTAGTCGGATACGAAACGGAGAGAAAGAAAGCTACAAAGCACAATTTGATACACAGTTAATTTCAAATATTTTGAAACAAGTTTGTATGTGTGGCCGTACATTAATTTTGAATAGTTATGTAGTCTACGTAATACATTAGGTGATTGTCACGAATTCAGTTTTTCTCATAGAATAATTGACATCGCCAGCTTGAGCTTTTGCACTTTTAGCTTTCCGTAGCTGATAATGATTCAAGTCTTAACTTCACACGAAAGATATGGACCCTTGACTAGCATCCTATTATAATGGGATTTGATTCTGGTAAAAAGCGGCTCTTTGCCGCACTGTATATAGAAACACCGAAATAACAGATGTTTCTGTATGTGCCTTTAATTGCTTTTTCATAAAAGAGGCACCCAAAGATTCCCGGGAAAAATAAAATTTTTTGACCCAATAGAAAATTTCCTAATGCATTTTGAATGAGTAAGTCTTTATGCGACTGTTAGTTAGGAAGTTAGGCTTCAGTAATCCTTGCTGCCATTTTCCGTTGCAGGAACAGAAACCTACAAGAAAAGGGACACGCCGAAGACAGAATTATGTCGACAACAAATTTCAGTAGCGGTAGAAGTCGCACGGAATCATTTAAAGAACTGCTATGCTCTCCCTCTTTGGTGGGTGGGCTTCAACAACAACTATCAATTTGCTTCGTAGCGGTTGACATTCTCTTCTCCATTACAGCATTTGCTGGAAATTCTCTTATCCTTGTTGCCCTTCACAAGAAATCTTGCCTACATCCGCAGTCAAAACTCCTGTATCGTTGTCTGGCAACCACTGATCTGTTGGTTGGTCTTGTTGCTCAGCCTCTCGATGCTCTATGTTGGATATCCGTGGTTCAGGAACACTGGAGCCTTTGTCGATACGCAAGGGACGCAGCCAGGACCACAGGCCGTGTATTGAGTTTAGTTTCTTTGATGACGATGACCGCCATAAGCGTGGACAGACTTCTAGCCCTGATGTTGGGACTGAGATACAAACAAATTGTCACTTTGAAGCGCACGTATATTATTGTAACTACCTTTTGGGTTTTTACCCTTGTCGCCTCTTTAAGTGGATTTTTTTATCACCGTATAATCTTTATGTACAGCTCCCTAGTTATATCATTTTGCCTGGTAATATCATTCGCATCGTACACAAAGATTTTTTACACTCTCAGGTATCACCAAGCACAAGTACGAGATCAACAGCAGCTGAGCCAAACAAATGCACTGAACTTGGCGCGATTCAGAAAGGCAGTGTACAGTGCACTGTGGGCGCAGTTAGCATTAGCTGTTTGTTATGCACCAATATGTATAGTGAATATTGTGATCGCTCATACCAAAAAATATTCATTTCTCCTAGTCGTCTTATGTAAAGTAGCAGTTATTATACTTTGCTTCAACTCGACGTTAAACCCGTTCCTATACTGCTGGAAGATTAGTGAAGTGAGACAAGCAGTGAAGCAGACAATTAGAGAAGCACTTTGCTGAGTTAGGAGTCTTCGAGTTGTTCCTCAGACTTTGAAAGCAGACTTATTGAGTCACGATTATTATTGGAGAGCAGTCGTTAAATACCTTATTGGATAAAAGTGAAGTGGCTCAATAGAATAGTTGCACAGGCTGTTCTCGATAGTCTTTATATCTCTGAGAACAATTTAGAGACAGACTAGGTAAGCCTAGCTATGTGTTTTCAAAAATATGGTTTCTTGCCGCTATGCTAAAATACAAGATGTCATAATTGAAGAAAAGATATGCAAACATTTTACTTTCATGTTTTCTCCTCTTAGCAGTATGAAGGTATCAGATAAAACTTCGAAGAGTAGTTTAGGAGATGTGTTTGAGGCCGATGTTGTGTGTTTCGAGAAAACTATTTCGACTCATTTTTCCTGTAATTAAAAGAAAGCGCTTGACGTTGATGTTGACGCCATATTGCCAAAAGAGACAGTCCATTTAATACCATACCATCTAATTATCGGCCTAAAAACGACATGTTTATTTCACCCATTAAAGAAGTGATAAAATAGATCTTTTAAGACTTATGAGTCTCATATCGTATTGTAAAACAAAAAATATAGCCCATGTCTTTGTGTTTGTCAAGGAAATTCCCTTTCAATGCTAATTTGAAATTAAACTGAAACGTTATCTAGTTAAATCAACAGCTGGTTGCGACAAACATCTTTTTGTTTGATTAGTTTTAAAGCTACCGTCGCTGTACTGAAAAGAAAATTCCCTGGGAAAGAACTCTTTCTAAAGGAAGGATTGACGCATCTCTTAGCAATGAATTAATTAATTCATCTAGTTTTTCTGTCAGCTAATCCTCCGTCGGTAAATGAAATGACTGATTTGAAGCCGATCTAAAATGTTGAATCGATAAAGAGTAATTATTCTGCAAAAACAAAATTTGCTTTGACCCCAAACTTAAACGAGGCGGCGTGTCTGTGATGGTTAACTGGTTTCTCCTAATCTTTAACAGAGTATTTTTAACGATTGTTTCGTGCGTCTGTGTGCGGTTATTAATATACGATGCACGCAGGAAGTTTGGAGAGCTTGAAAGATACGCTGGAGTTGCTTAATTGACACGCAATCAAGAATGATTTTAGGTTCATAAATAATAAATGCTGTTAATGTCAGTTTAACAAGGTACAGTTTTTGACTCGACTTCATCTCGGGAATTATTCAACAATATTTACTTCATCTTTGGCAAATAATTCTTGAATTTTTTTATCGATTGTCGATAGTTTTTAAGTATACATTCCTTCAATTTCCCTCTCGATCAACAGATTATCATGTTCACTTTAGCATAGCCATGTAACTCGGGTTATCGGAGAAGAAAGGCGAATCGCACAGGGGAATTACAACATGAAGAAATTCAGACACCTGCCGTATACATAAAAGCTTGCTTGGTATCCGACTGATTTTTCTCCTCATTTCGCGGACAAGAAGCAGGCAGAGAAAAATTTCATAACTAAGGTATAATAGGCTAACTTTGGCTTATAATTTTTCCAGGACAATCACGGCAAAATTGATGGTGAAAGGAGGAGAACAAAATGAAAATTTAAAAGAAACAGCAAAAAAAATTGTTTAAACACGTAATTTCTTGCTTTTCTTTTGTTTTGTTTCTTGTTTTGTCGGAAACGTAACAGAGATAAAAGAGCCACAAAATGTTACCAATCACACAGTCAAATGTAACTATCTTAAAATAAGTTTGCATCTGTGGCCTTACATCCTCAAACTTATTCAATTCGCATTGAAGCCTTAATATTGAGTGCCTTCTAAACTAAATAAAGCGGGATTGTTTGTTGCAATATGAAATAATTTTAAAGATGTCTTTGAATAGTTGCCTCCTATTCCTATTTCATACGTGATGTACATGACAAGTTAAGCACAAAAAAAGGCTTTTTTTGACACAGCGAACAATTTTTTGACGTATTACAAACGTGTAAACGGTAGTGTAAATGTAGTGAGGAGGTTTTTATTTGAGATGTTACGTAGGAAATAGGGTTTCAGGGATCGTTCTTGTGCAATTGGCGTTAACTAAAGAAAAATATTTTTCTGGATGCTATCACAGATTAACTCATGACAAGAATATTGTCAACTTTTGAAATATTTGATAAATCCAGTTTAATGCTGGTCTGTGTTTTCTTCAATTTTTATTGATCCTATGTCTACCAACCCGAGTGATTAACTGTTCCTAACTTTCGCTTCTTTTTCCTTGAACTCGTTCCATGACGCTTTTTAGGAATTCAGAATTCACCACAAACAGGGATAATCTTTGCACTTAATTACCGGCCCAAAAGAATGACAGTATATTTAAATATACCGCTTAAACCGCTTATGCTGTCATTCAAAAACTGACAAAAGAGAGTTTCCTTATCAAATCGTCAAACAGAAATATTACTGACCCATGTCTGTGTGCTTGCCAAAGGAATTAACTTTAAAAGAAGAAAAATTGTAGATCGAAAATCACAAATGTAAAGTTGGAATAAAAATTGGCATCAAACGAAAAGAAATTATTGTTTTGGTACCCGATGGAACCCTGGGATTAAAACGATACCGAGCGCGTAGTGCCGGCATCATGGCTGGTGCAAAACAATGGTTTTTCCGCCTCCTTTATTTTTAGTTAACGCCTATTTTTCTTATCTTAATGACCAAAGGGATGAAGAAAGGAAATTACATCATAGGGAGAAATAGGCAAAATAGGCCAAACAGTTTTTGTTAAAAAAAAATACCATTATAACTTTCCTGACGAAAGGAAAAAAGGCTGGTAGAGAACGATTTTAAAAAATTGTTTGGCGCGCGGCATAACATCTTGTTACGGTTTTGTTTTTAATATAAGTCCGGAGACACAAAACAAAACAGATAGAAAAAAGCACGTTTTTACAAATCGACCCAAACATTTAGAAATACGTTTGCATCTGTGACCAAAATTTAAATTTGAATTGTTTGATGTATTCGCAGATTGTCTCCAATCCAATTTTTCTAAGACCAGGTAAAATCGCCAGCTTGAAATTTTTATTTCCAATTCTTCATGGCTACTAATGATACAAGTCTGAACTTCACACAAATGATTTGGACACCAGGTTAGTACTATATCAGTGAAAGTTGATCCAGGTAAAAGGAGATTGTTCGTCGTTCTTTTAAAAGAATAATACTACAGATGTCTCTCCATTTTCTACTTATTGCCATTTTATACCTGAGGCACTTCAAAGGTTCAATAATTGGACACAACAGACAATTTTCTGACGTATTTTAAATGAGTTAACGTTGATGAGGTATTAGTCCATGTGTATGAATATTATTAACTGATGTATGAGGTGTCATTGATCTTGGCTGGTTGTCGGCTGTTTAGACGACATATAACTCATTGCAATTTTAGATAGCCTACAACAAATTTCATAAGAATTGGAACACAGACGAAAACAATGGAAGAACTCCTATGCTCTCTCTCTTTAGCGTGGGGCATCAATCAGCATCAGTTTCATGCCTGAGGCATCCCACGGCTACAAATTTCTGACGCATTTTAAATGATTGAAAGCTAGTGAGGAAGTCTTAATTTTTTCTTTAAAGGAAGGTTTCAGTTAGACGAAATATTCCTCGTTGCAAGAACAGAGGAAACGAATGCAGAATTATGTCGACAACAAATTTCACCAGAGGTGAAACACTGCCGAAAACATCTAAAATGCTATGCTCCCCCTCTTTGGTGGGTGGGCTTCAACCAGCATCTTTCGCATCAGTCAACATTCTCCTCTCCATCACAACATTTCTTGGCAATTCTCTTATCCTTGTTGCCCTTCACAAGGAATCTGCCCTCCATGCGCCGTCCAAACTCTTGTATCGTTGTCTCGCAACAACTGATCTGTTGGTTGGTCTTATTGCTCAGCCTCTCCATGTTACCTACTGGATGTCCATGGCTCACGAACACTGGACTCTTTGTTATTACGCAGCGAGAGCAGCCTTCATCACAAGCTCAGCATTATGTGGAGTTTCTTTGTTGACGATGGCGGCAATAAGCGTGGACAGACTTCTCGCCCTGTTGGCAGGGCTGAGATACAAAGAGATTGTAACTTTGAAGAGTGTTTGTATCATTATAGCTAACTTTTGGGTTTTATGTCTTGTCGCCTCTTTATGCACCATTTTCGAAAGGCGTTTAATCGTTTTGTATGCCCAGATATTGATATCACTTTCACTGCTTATTTCAATCGCCTCGTACACAAAGATATTTCGCACTCTTAGAAATCATCAGGCACAAGATCATGTTCAACAACAGCCGAACCATCCAAGTGCACTGAACATGGCGCGATACAGAAAAGCAGTGTACAGTGCTCTGTGGGTACAGTCAGTATTAGTTGTTTGTTACACACCATACCTTATTATAACAATTGTATTCACTGATAGTACAACATATTCATCACAATTAGGCGTCCCATATGCAATGGCAGTTATCTTAGTTTACTTTAACTCGACGTTAAACCCTTTTCTCTATTGCTGGAAGATTACTGAAGTGAGACGAGCAATGAAGCAGATAATCCGACAAGCACTTTGCTGTCCATGGAGTTAGACCATCCTCGAGTTAAACACCATCGCATAAGTACTTTTAGCGCAAAGCTGACCGATAGAGAACGCTCGTCGCTTAAATTTTTACTCTAGGTCTGTCGATGGTATTATTTGCTAGTCACGTAAAACAAAATAAAGGAAAGGTAATGGAAACACAAACCAAAACTTTTAAAAAGTATTTTACATGCCACCAAACTTTACTTTGCATGCATCAATTATTAATTAAAGGAAAGATGTACTTGCACATGAGAATATATAATCTCTTATAATCTCTTGACGTAACTTATACTCTTATGAATGTTCGTATAAGAAAGCGAAAGAAATAATGGCTTTATCCACTTGTTTGGTAGATGAGTTGCATCAACCAACAATTTTTTTTCTCTGTGGTGTACACTCTCCTCTCCATCACAGCATCTCCTGGCACCTCGCTTCTCCTTGCTATAAACAGTTGTAAACTTAGCAGGTAATTTAGTGTTAACAACTGGGTTGAAAACGTAAATTAGCCACCGTAAAGGGTAAAAAAGCTTACGTTTCGAGCGTTAGCCCTTCGTCAATCGCTCTGACGAAGGGCTAACGCTCGAAACGTCAGCTTTTTTACCCTTTACGGTGGCTAATTTACGTTTTCAACCCAGTTGTTAACACTAAATTACCTGCTATACTCTCCCACCGACGCAGCACCACAGTTTCTTTAGAAACTTACCCCTTTATTCAGTTGTAAACTTAATTTTGTTTTGTCATCAGAAAAATATCCATATTGCTTATGAATGTTTTAAAATGTAATTGATAATGATGTAATAAAACAAACATTGTGTAAGTGGGTGCATGGATTTAAATCAAAACTTTCCTTTTCTTATTGTATTATTTTCAAAACCTTTAATTTTCCGAGATTAAACGTTATACTCCATCTTTTCCGCTCAGCTAAAGGTGAATTTCTACGTACTGAGAAGACGGCGTTTAAAATAATTGTGAAATGCTAATGGTATCAAAGATGTCTGTCTGTACGTTTGACTCTTAAAGCTAATTTGTTCCTATTTTGGTGATTTTTCTTAATGAACTTTCATTGGTAGGGAGCTAATCAAGTGTCTATATCATCTGTATGAAATTTAATACTTCAATCATTATCAGCCTTGACAAACTGAAATTACGAAGATCAAGCTGGCAACTTTGAATGATGTAAGAAAAAATTGGACTCGTAACATCTCTGAATGCATGAGATGAGAGCATGTGTAACCTGGTATTAACGTCCGAAGCCTACCACGCCGTTGAATCATGTAAAAGACTATCGTCATTTGCTCGATTGTTTAATGTGTGGGTATTTAAATTTAACGCTGCGTGAATGAGATTTTCTTCCTGATGTGCACAAAAGGTTCATATTCTCCTTCCTCTAGCGTGTGATTTACACCTGGTAATAACGTCCGAAGCCTCGCGCGTCGTTAATTCATGTAGTTTTACGGGTATCTTTCTCTTGCCGTATTTCAATTCAACGAAAGGAGTTAAAAAAAAACAATGGCGAGAGGAAATAGTCGCACACGCTCGTCAATTTCTCCCATTCGACTCGACTGTTCAATCCGAGTATATTTAAATTTCGCGCTTCGTAAGCAAGAAAGACTGAATAATCTCCTCCCACAATTTTGTTGTGTTTACACAAACCGACATCTAATTGATACCTATTCATCCTTTTGTGTGATAGCAGGAGGTGAGATTTTTTCGCATAGTCATGTTCTGCTAGTTTCTTTCTTTTTTTTTTTTGCTCAACAGGTTACGTGTATTCAATCACATCACTGACACTGTCAGATTCATCTACCAAATTTTAGGCCAATCGAATTTATCCTATTTTCTTAGTTTGCATAAAGCGCTGCGCAATCGCCTCCCATAATTTGCTTACCGTAGCGTAAATGCATAAGCCCAGCAAAAACTTAACACGCGAAAAAAATTACACCCCTTGATTCGTTAAATGCCGTCTCGCTTGATTGAGAACAAACATAAAGTCCAAACGTCCGCTTTCTACAAAGGGAATATTTGGGAAAACTGCTGATAGCTTTATAATTTTAATAAAGACTGTTAGAATCCGTCGTAAAACTATGTAAGCTCAAGCAAGACCTGCTTTTTTTTTCTCCGAAAGAGAATATAGAACAAACCAAAAACAAAAAATTTGCAACTTCTCCATTGTGAGACTTGCGAGTAAAATATCACTCTCGTCTTGCCGTGCGTTTGACTGAAAACGAGAATAACTCAAAATAGATGTTCTTTCAAAAACTAGAGATAATTTCCTCGATCAGTACATCTTGTGTCATCAACATCGTTGCAAGAATTCTGTGCTTTTGTAAAACAGGAATCCTCTTCTTAGGTAGACTTGTTGGTTCCAGAAAGTAAGCGCTTCGTTAGAAAACAGCCGTCCGCCAGCACCTGCTCTCTGCGAAAATTTGGAGAAGCTGTTGACAGCTCCTTACTTTTAACAAAGATTGTTAAAATCCGCTGTAAAACTCTGATAGTTTTTAATGAGAGAGACTTACTTTTAAGCAGGACCTGCTTTTTTTTGCAAAAGATAAATAAAAAAAAAACTCGCGCCTTCTTCATTGTGAGATTTGTGAGAGAAAAAATATCACACCCTCATCTTGCCACGCGTTTGATTGAAAACGAAAATAATTCTAATAATTCTCACAAAAACTAGAAATCATTGCTTTGATCAGTATATCTTGTATCATCAACATAGTTACACGAATTCGATTGTATTTAACACCAGTATTAAGACCAAAAAATATATTTGTACGTTGAAAACACTGACTGGTAAAAACCAGGCGAATTGACTTACATATAGAGAGTGGTGGTTAAAATGAGTCACTGCAATAGGGATAAATTTAATTATTTTTGAATTTGCGAACCTTTGGCTCGATGCGCTAAACGAGGGTCAAGTCTACCCCTGGGTAAAACGATGGAGATTGATTTTACTAGTGCATATTTACACTACCCACTCCCCCAGTGCAGCAAAATTATCACTCCGATAATTTTCTCGATCAGTTACGAGCTTTTCCGCCTCCCTTCGGCCAAAGTCCCTCAGGACTACCAATTACTCAGGACTTTTGTTTGGAAAGTTGACCCGGAACAATGGGCCATTTCTTTATACGAGGAGAAAGATGTATTCTGAAAACAAAGAACGAAATAAACTAAAGAGGATTGAATGAGGAAAAAAAATAATAAAAGAAAACATCTCTAATCGCAAATCAAGTGCAGGTGTCGAGGAAATATCACCTGGTTACACATATAGATAAAAAAAAATATGTGTAAAGAAACCCGCAATTGTTGAATTTCAGACTCTCTTTGTAATTTGCTACACTTCGTCACAATGAACTGTTTATAAGCCTCAAAGCAACACAAAATTTTGTATTATTGTAAGGAATGAATTTTTGTTAGTAGTTGAAAGGCGCGGGTGTATTTGAGAACTGAAAAGGTATTTTTAAACACATATCACAACTTATCAAATTCTAATTCCTCATTAAAGCTGTTAATAAAAGCAAAGGCTGCCAGCACTGAAAAGAATGGCAAAAGTTCGACGGTACACTATGTCACCTTTTGCCAAAGTTCATCGATGACGTAAAGCTACTGTCACGTAACAGTAGCCGTAACGCATAATAAAGTATTGATGAGCGTTATTTTATTTCCAATGTTCATGAAAATTTCAACGGTCTAGGAAAAGAACACGACTGATCGCTTCAAGAGGAAAACAGGTAAAGGGATTTAAGGAGCGGTAGTATATTTACAGAAATCCATTGAATTTTATTACTGCTAGTCGGAGAAAACTTTGCCTGTGTGAACATTAATTGATCGCGGCGGTATTGTCCAGCGTTGGACTTCGAGATGAGGAATAAATATTTTCGATTCAATTGCTGATAGAAACGTAACTTACAAGTGGATTGGCGTCTGGGTAACTGAGTCAACATTTACACTAGGGATTTTCGAGTTTCAAACTTACGCGACATCAAATAGTAAATTCGTTCTGATTCGAGCTCAAGGAATATTTGAAGAAACGATGTGATCTTTTGTTATCATTTGTCCAATATTATTCAAAACAAGATCAGTCTGAAAAAATATAACGAGCTTTAGGAGGACGTAAACTGTTTTGCCTCCTCTGGCTTGATAATCTAAGTTACTATACCGAACAATTTTGAATTGTTTTGAAGAGGGTTGCTTCGTCACGCGATCTCAAGAACTGTTAGAATAAATCTGTGCTGAATTAGGAACATGGTTTTACAACATGCTTAACGATTTCGATGTGTTTTCATTCATATCTCTTGGGACCCGCCTCCGTATCATTTTCTCGGTCCTAGTTCTTTGTTTACGACCTGAGTCGTCAAGCTATGCAAATATTGGAGAAATCAAAATATTTTACATATTAGTCAGACGGTCACGTCCATGTAGTTCAAGTCTTTAGCGCTGATACAATTGAATGAATTCAATTATCAGGTATCAGTTCAATCAGCATACTGCGCTAAATTATTAACGTTCTTGAAACAAGGCGTATTCAAACTCAAGGACTAGTTAGGTGACGAAGAGAGGTGTTTTCTTAATTCTTTAGATTTTATTTCTTAATTTAATTTAATTCTTAATTTTAATTCTTTTTTTCTTATTCTTTAGATTTGGACAGCCAAAGGAAAAAACGGAAAGAAAAAGGGAGAAGAAGATTTTTCAAAGAGCGCGATGTCTGCAAGTGGTGAAAAGTTTGTGAGTTCTTTTTTATTGCATTCATGTACTAAAGCTTAAATGTGATCCCGGAAGAATTAACCCTACTCCAGGCGTGTTACTTGCATAAACCCAGGTTCTGTCAAGTAAACAGTCGATCGTGTGGTGCAATCATCCAGATGGGAGCAGTCCTAGAAAGGACATGCACTTTTGTGACAGTACGTGACGTTTCAACAAAAGGATATCCCGATCGGTCAGTTTTGCCGAGATACTTTTAGCTGTAAGACTCATGTGACCCTCATCAAGTGGGTCTATAGGCAAGTTAGACAGAAAGGAAGTTTGGTACATCAAAGCGTAAAAGAAAAACCTTATTGTTTAATATTATCTTTTATCGGTTTTGCAGTCTCCTCATAGCCACATCCCGTACGGCACAGATGGGTCTGGGTTCTACTCAGATAACACCATTGGATGTTATAACGTAATCTTAGAGTCCGCGCCTCTAGTATTGGAGAGTGTCAGATCAGTTTTAGAGAGGCCTAGGTCGGCTTTCACAATTGCAGACTACGGATGTGCAGACGGGGGTACCTCTATGCCATTGCTTTACGCATGCGTGAAAGAATTACGAAAAATTCATGGTGACGATTTGCCCATTCAAGTGATTTATGAGGATCAGCCCGTCAATGATTTCAAATCCTTGTTCCTTCGTCTGCAAGGTTAGTCTTTGAAAATTTGAAGCTTTTCTTCTATTCGCGGATGGGTTTAGTCAGTGCTTGAGTCTTCTGTGGCAGTTGACTCGCCCCTCATACTCTCCTTCGCTCCAGCGATAGGAAGGCCTGCTCTGCAGGCTTTAGAATGAAGAACCAGTACATCGCGGTCCATAATTCTCTTATCTCTTCTTTGCAGGTCTAATACCAGGCCCAAAAAGCTACGTCTCAGATTTCTCCAATGTATTCGTCACAGCGTGCGGCACAAGCTTCTACAGTCAATGTCTTCCTCCTGAGTCTCTAAATTTGATATTTTCATCCACTGCCATGCACTGGCTCCGTGAAAAACCTTGCAACGTGACAGGGGCGTTACATCACACTATGATCACCCTTCCGGAGGAGGCTGAGAAATTTAGGAATCAAGCCGCAAAGGACTGGGAAACTTTGCTACTGGCGAGAGCGAAAGAACTAGCACCAAGTATGATTATGGTGTCATACTGATAGGGAATCACGCAACATCATTTTTGATTCCTGTTAAAGGCGTTCTGTGACCCTAACTGAATGGCAACTTTCATAAGTGTCAAGGATACTATTCAGTTAAGCGCCACACTAAGCCGTAAACGGTTGGTGCATGGTACTGTTTTAAATTAAGAGGAATACAATCTCGATGTCTTCACTTTTTTTTTCCGGCCATTTACCCCTCATTATCAGCTAGTCAAACTTTCCATTCGGGCTGTTAAACTCCTACGGTATCTCAGCAATTCTGAATGACAGGGACTCTTTATAGGGACTTTCTTTCGTTTAATTCAAATTTTGCCCACTTGTAACCAAAACTCATAGCTTCAAGTGGTAGCACTTATCGTACAGTTATCTGCAATTTTCCCTTGATCCTCTCCTCATCCATGCTATCCTTAGTGGTTAACTTCAGTCTTTGAATTATTTTTCAGGTGGCAGAATGGTTCTTGTTCAGTTTGCAGTTGACGGCGAAGGACAATACCTCGGGACAACGAAGAACACACCAGCCTCCATGCATCACACAATGAGAGATTTATGGAAACTATTAGTTCACGATGGCGTCATAACACAGGTCAGAACAAAAGTGCCTCTTTCCCTCCTCTCTCTTCCCCCCTCCTTCCCTTCCCCCCCCCCCCCCCCACACATACCCTCAACATAAGACATAACCTTACCCCGGAAAACACGGTGTCAAGTCTTGTCATGCTTTTATATGTTACCAAAGAAACAACCCATCCTAACACTGACTGATTATTACAATGGGTGTCGTCAGGCTATGCTGGCGTAGGGAGCATTGATGACGCAAATTAATGTCCTCCTTCGCCCCGTCAGAACATACGCAACTCACTAAATGGTGACAAGCGTGGTATCACAGGGAGCCCAGGTCCTCTCGAGCGGCACAATATCTACTGGCCGCTGAAAGTGGGCCCTTTGTGTACCTACCTCGCTTTGCACTATTTACTATTTTCAGTTTCTCGGATTTCAGGGGTGCGATAGAGCTTCTATTTTTAATTGATGCAAAAACAACTGTAGTAGTATTCTTAGTTGTCACGAGAAACTGTCCGATTTTACCTCAAAGAAAGCACATTTAATTGCTGTCTTTGTGATCAAACTCCACGGAAGAGAAAGCCAAAACGGCACCTAACTTTATAATCGACGTGATTTTGTTTCCAAATTCTTAAGGACTCCTCGGTAGTTATTTCAGCCACTGTTAGGCTTTCGAGGTCAATTATTCCATCCATCGAAACAAATGGATTTTACTATGTTTGAGGAAAAAAATCATTGATTTCTTGATAAATATTACGTATTGGTGACCGAAATGCAAACGGTATTTTCGGTCTTGTAGTGAATTTTAAACACTAAGTAATTTCTATTTAATCACTTTGCAATTAGGAAGAATTCAACAAGACGACATTTGTCAACTATTACCGCACGGTAAATGAGTTTAAGAAACCATTTGAATCCGCGGACTCGCCCGTTCGAAAAGCTGGTTTGTCTCTCATCTCCATAGAAACCAAAGTGGTACCCTGCCCTTACCGAGAAAAATGGCTCAAGAACAGTGGTGATCCTAAAACGCACGCGCGTTGGTTCATTCCTACGACAAGGACTTGGAGTAATGCGACATTTACGTCTGGTAAGACGTCATTTTCATGTTGTGGTCTTAAACATATGTATCAAGAATGACTAGATTACCTCAATATCAGAGGAGGGCCTTAATTGATGGGGGGAAGTTATTGTACAGTATGGTAACTAACCTTACTGGTTTTAAAACCCACGTTCCCACAGGCCTATCTGAGTCTCGCTCTCCAGAAGAGAAGGACGCCATTGTCGATAAATTCTTCAAACTTTACGAAGATCTGGTTGCCAAGCATCCGGAAGATCATGGGATGGATTACGTTCATGCCTACATAGTTATCGCGAAAAATTGACCAACAAGTGTCCTTTCATTTAGATTAAAAATAACTAAGGCGCTCTCGCTCGATAAGTTCATATGTTCAACCGCATATTTTTGCCGTGAAGTTGTTTGTTTTCAACTTGTAGGGACTAAAAGGAAATAATTTATTTAAAACTGGTGTTCAGCTATTGTCAATGCCTATCGCACGAAATACAAATTAAGAAAAGTTCATCAAATAAATTTTTCTGTTTAGAACACTGCGTTGTGTACAAGCTATTACAGTCGATACGTTAAACGATTTGGGAAGATCCAACTGGTCATTTTATATTTGGTGGAAATAGCATGGATGTTGGTTTATATTGCTCTTTGGAGGTCAGCGACAGAATTCAATCCTTCGTATTATAAAAAGGTTGAACTGTATGAGGAGCTAGAAAAAAATTAAAAAAGTCTCCCAAAAAAATATTTTAAAAAGTTTGTTGATGAATTCGCCATGCTCACCCTGTTTAGTACCGATCCCTTGTTGCCTTATTGTTAAAGTATCAAACAAATCTTATAACATAGCGCGCCTGCTTGCCCTATATAAGTCCTACTGAGCCGCTATGAACAAAATCTTTATTTACGCACGCCTGTGCGTAAATAAGATAACGTAAGCATATTTTAGTGACACTTGAGTTCATTTGGCTCTGATTTTCTTCATTTTCCCCGTAAATTTTGAGCTTTTCATTCACAGTTATCGGTTAACTAGATCAAATGTTCTCGCTCAAACCAAAGTATAAAATGTGGCGTGTTTTTGACCAGCCAATAGGGACATTTGCTTACTTTTTTTGTGCGTTGTGAGAATTTTGCATTCTATTGCAATAAAAGGCTTCTTCGCGCAGATCCTTGTTGTCGCTCTGTTATAAAAGAATTTGCACATGCTTTTAGCTGTACGTATATCGAGTTATGGATACACTTGGGAAGTTTGGAGAGCACTCAAATAGCTAGAGTTGCTCTCGGCTGCGCCTCGAGCTACTATTACGTATTTTTCGTGCTCTCCAAACTTCCCGCGGTATCCATAACTCGATATACGCACGCTAAACATGAACAAATTCTTAAATTTTCCATGTTCGGATTAAAGTAGAGAAACCTGTAGAATACGCTAATAACAAAAAACATTTAATAAAAGAAAGCTCTGCTTTACATTTCTTTTTTAAATGTGGATCGATCATTACTTATATCCTGGGGGTTCAAGGATTGTTTGCGTTAATAACAAAAACATTTAATAAAAGAAAGCTCTGCTTTACATTTCTCTTTTAACTGTGGATCAATCATTACTTATAACCTGAGGGTTCAAGGATTGTCTGTGTTAATAACAAAAACATTTAATAAAAGAAAGCTCTGCTTTACATTCCTCTTTTAAATGTGGATCAATCATTACTTATAACCTGAGGGTTCAAGGATTGTTTGTGTTAATAACAAAAACATTTAATAAAAGAAAGCTCTGCTTTACATTTCTTTTTTAAATGTGGATCAATCATTACTTATAACCTGGGGGTTGAAGGATTGTTTGTGTTTAGATAATCTGATTCCCCATTAGGCTTTGTAACATTCTAAAGGTCCCCCCTCCCCCCCCCCCCCCCCATCCTTCCCCCAAGGCGATAACTTACGCATGGTCCAAAAAATTTAATCTATTTATCTGGATCTTCCTTTGGTAACTCATTATATCCCTCGTTAATCGCCCACGACTGTTTTTCGCCTGAGCCAAAAATGACAAAGAATGTGGCGCCAAGAACATTCATCGCTGCGATGATGAAAAAGACGATTCTCCATTCAAGGGACGTCTGTTAGAAAAATAGGAAATAGTCTGAGTGTGTTAACTTGAAGTTGACAATTTCTTCAGGCTAAACTAGGGGGGCTTAGGTCGGGTCGCGTAATTAACCCTCCCCCACCCCACCCCCTCATTGGCAATTGATTAAGAAAATTTTATTTTGACATGAACAAATCTTTCGATCCCCTCCCCCGGACGATAATGAATGGCCACTGCCTTAGTTACCTCACACAGATTTAGATATAAATATACTAAAACAAAAAGAGCACTCAAAGCCCCCTCTGCGACTAATTAAATGTATGATTTTGAATACTAAACTTACGTGGTGTTGAACAATTAATCCAGTGACGATAGGGGCTAAGATTCCAGCCGATGATGCTGCTGTGTTTGTTATGCCAAGTAAGACACTAGCGAGAGGTGAGGCAATATCGAGATGATTCACATAGAATCCACTACGAGCCAGTCCGCCGAGACCCACTCCTATTGTGATCAGTACTGCAACAGTGGTGGCATTTGAAAAATAGCCTAGTACTAAGAACGATATAGCCTCACTAAGGAAACCTAAAGTGAAAAATACACTGGTATAACTACATTGATCTATATAGGTTCACAAAAGTAAAGAGGTTGTCTTGCAAACCGCAAATGTTTGAAAATATGGGGAGGTAGAGAACAACTCATTTTTTTCTATCACTGTGAGGGGGGGGGGGGGTCGAAACTTTTTGGGATAACATGGTCCACAGGAGGAAAGGTGGGCGATCAATTGTTGCTAACCGAGTATACAGGAGGTAACCATGGAAAATTAACAGCTAATGAGGGGAAGGAACCATTGAAATACTATAGGGCCTTAGGAGGGATCAGGAAAAATTTAATGTCACACAATCAAAATCCCCCGACTTCACTCCACCCCCTCCTCCATTACTACCCATGATAAATAATGACTTGTTCCTTCTAAGTTTTTAAAGTAAAGAATTTCTCTTGCGAATTACAAATGCGCGAAAATACAAGGGGTTAAACAAACAGAAGGACAGAAGGAGATGTTAACATAAAGAGAAAATGCTATTGGTTTTAGAGTATTAAGTTAATGTCTAGAAGAGAACTTAGCGAAACGACAACGTTATTATATGGTGTGCCGGGAAGAAGACACTACAGTGATCCCTGGTAACGATCGGGGAGCTACTTGGAATATCAAGTGATCTAGCTAAGAGCATCAAAGAGATGACTCAGACAAGAGGTGACTT
>NC_142675.1:18200000-18235000 GCF_964200805.1 Pocillopora damicornis | reverse complement strand
CGGAATTTCATAGGTGATTACGAACGATAAATTCGTATCAGCACCATAATTTCGGGAAGTTTTGTTCACGCATTGTCTGTTTACAATTCGCGAACCATTACTGTAACCAGAATGGATATTTTCTTTTGAATTAATTGAGTCACACCCTCGGAATTTCATCAGTAATAAGGAACGTTAAATTAGGAACGTTAAAACCAGAGCAACAAATGAGGCACATACAGGAAACTATACATGATTGACTCTCAACAAATTGGCCTGGCATAACTTGTTGATTATTTTATTATTTTGTGGCCCCAAAAGCCCGGCTTATGAGTCTGGTGGTACTAAACTTGATATATTTGATACGCAAGGCACCTTTCAAGGAGGAAGGTTAGAATAATATTGCTTTTATGACTATATATTGCACCAGGTTTACACATGTGGGTAATATGCTTCTGCTTTATTTTGTTGTAATGGGTTTCTTTTTATGTAACATATATCTATTCTTTAATTTCCTCCCAAACCTGCTTGCAAATAATCAAATTTTATGTATGAGAAGATAAAAAAGAAGTGTTGCAGAGCTCTTTTTCCAGACTGAATTCAGGTGAAAACATCAATAAACTAGTTGATGTCATATACTTCCTCTGAATCTTTAATTTTTTGCCCTGGTTTTTTTCACAAAGCCTCTTCTATATCACTGTGCCAGCTAATCATTAAAATCTCAGTGAATAGATATGCCATATTTTAATAGTTTTTTTTAAATTCCTCTTTAAGTTTCTGGCATCTACTATTTTAAAATTTATAACTGGCATTCCCTTTTCATCTTTGGAAGGATGTAATACCCATTTCTTTAACCCTTTAACTCCCAAGATCTCATTAATAATTCTCTGTATTGTCTGCCTTTGAATTCACGTGATGTTAGTTTGGAGAATTTTGAATTGGATCAACCAACAATCCCTTAATTGATATTTTTCTTTATTCTCATTACTTGTCTGCTTGATATCGTACTGATGTGTAAGCTAGGAGAAATTTTGTCTTGGTCACTGGTAGGACTTCAAGGGTTAAAACGGGGGATTTTATTACACTGCATGTAACGATTAAAGTATTTTTATGCTTTCAAATTAAAAAAAAAAATGTGATGAGAATCTGCATGTTATGAAACACTTACAATGGAAAAACCTGTTGCTGGTCGCTTACTATGTCTTTAATGTTTAAATTTTCATGGGAAATCCTTTTCTTTGAAAGCGGGGATACAGAGGTTTTTAAATCTGTTAGAAATAAGCTGTTTTCAAGTAATGAAAAGCAAATTGACAATCATACCATAATGCTTGACATGCTTCACTCATACTTGTCAGTTGTGTGTACCTTACTGTTTATCTACTCACTAAAAGGAGACTTGAACACACAAGCTAAAAGAAACTCATTTCATCAGGTAGAAACACTTCGGGGATAGGGGTGGTAAAAACGAGGTTTGGGACCGAATAACGATGCTCTCACGACTTGCAAAGTGACCAATTCGCATCTCAGTCAGTGGTTATTCGACTGTGCGACAACAGGTCAACTTTTCCCGCGAAATTTGACAACAAACTTACATAGTGTCTCAAGTATTGAATATTAGGGAGCTTAAGCAACCACGACAGTGATGCGAGGAGAAAGTAGATTGAAAATTAGCAGGTAATTTAGTGTTAACAACTGGGTTGAAAACGTATATTAGCCACCGTAAAGGGTAAAAAAGCTGACGTTTCGAGCGTTAGCCCTTCGTCGCTCTGACGAAGGGCTAACGCTCGAAACGTCAGCTTTTTTACCCTTTACGGTGGCTAATATACGTTTTCAACCCAATTGTTAACTCTAAATTACCTGCTATACTCTCCCACCGACGCAGCGCCACAGTTTCCTTAGAAACTTACCCCTTTATTCGATTGAAAATTGATTGATATTTTTCTCAAGAATTTCACTGGCTAGATGGATTCTGTTTCTAAAGGGGTACTTCCTTCCAGCTTACCATAATATTTTACAAAAAAACCATTAATACTGCCTCAAAGAGCTATCCTTCTACTCATGTTCTATATGGAATACTTCGCTGAAATAAAAAGTTTTGGTCATGAGCGAGCGGAAAGTTGTAGTGTACTTCCGGAATACTTTTGAGAAATAAATTTACTGTAAATTGAAAGGCCAATATCTCTCATGTTATGTCGATTGACAGTGAACTATTTAACTTGGATGTAGAGCTCTTATAGCAGGTTCGACAGGAGAAGTAAAAAAATGGGCAACTTCTTACCACGAGAGGAAAAAATTATACAAGTTGCTTAGGTTTGACCTTTGTACGACTATTAACCGCTTCTAGCACGAACAATAGCAAAGGAAAACATTTTAAGTTATCGTTAATAATCGTGGCAATGTTAGCATTTTTTGCTTCTAAACAGCCATTTACTGACTTTTCTTCTTTATTTATACTTGCAATATCGTTTTAACGATTTACCGAAAAGGATCTGCTTTCGCTAATGTAAATAAACAAACCCTCGAAACAAATCCTATCTTAGTCACAAAGGAACCGCGCTCTTGTAGGGATACATCACGCACAATACGCGACTTTGCTAATACTGGGGTTTAGCCGAGCATGTGCCAGGTCGCTCAAGGCGCACGTTGTTTCGTGCAGCCTCGATGTTTGTTGTTGTTTTAGGAGATGCAGAGCCAAAAAAAGGTTGCTGGTGACTATAAAATATACATGGTGTGCCTACTTGTCGCCACCGCTTACTGGCATAAATAACTGAAAACAAAATCTAACATAACACTCCTATCTTGTTATTTTGCCTTCACTACACAACCGAACACACTCAAAGGTTGAGGCATGGGCGCGTTGGTCAGCCAGGCCCAAGATAGATTTTAATTGTGACAATGAATTTACAACAAAGTGGATAAGAGATACATCAAGTAACGTCCTACATGCGCCAAAGCCGGACACGTAAACCCCAAAAACCTCTTGTTAGGAAAATAGGGACCGTGTACCCCCGACCAACTGCAGTGGCGCCACCTTTGGGGTTTTAAGGTTGATCTATAAACAATGAAGAGAATGAAGAAAACAAATCATATCAGGCTAATTACACAATAAAAATAAACCTTATGGGAAAGTGCTAGTGGCAAGGCTGACCGTAGAATGCCACAAGTTCCTCAACGATCTCTTCTTACAAACATACTACCCATGAGCCTCCGCGTACTACGCTCGCACCCAGTTCTCTGTTCCGTGTCGGCAAAATATTAATTTATGTCAATACCGATTATCACAAATTACATATTTTGCCTTCACTACACAACCGAACACACTCAAAGGTTGAGGCATGGGCGCGTTGGTCAGCCAGGCCCAAGATAGAAAGCTAAAGGTAGGGCTTGAGCTCAAAGAAACAGAGCCTTGGAAACTTCTAGCCTACTGGAAAGAGAATCCTTAACATAAATGTTCTTTGCTGTGACTGAGGCCCAGCGACCATGGCGCTGAAGATTCCTCTCCGAAATGCCAGAGCTGGCAGCTAAAGTAGCTCCACCTGACCTAGCTGAATGAGTGCTATACTTAGAGATAAATGGTACAATATTCGCGAAAGACTTCTTAAAAGGACTACCTATAGGTAGAATAACAAATCGGCTTGTTTACAGAGATAAGGCGCTTGTGATTGCCCGAAGCTGAAATGGCCCTAAAAAGATACTCGTCTGAATTTTCAGGAATCTGGGCCTTATGCATATACAGCTTAAGTAAAGAACAGGGACACATGATAGATGAGGACTCAGCAATAACGACCGACCTGCCCTCCCTCAGTTGGTCCGTCTTGCATTTCTCTATGCTGATTGTAATGTAACCCTCGTTAAACTGAACATCTCTGCTACGCATAACGCATAACTCGGAACTTCTAAGAAAACCGGAAAATGCGAGAATGAACATAACTAAATTTCGTAATTGTAAAAGGTCTTCTAGATTAGTCTCTGCAGCAAGGACCTTGAGGTGGTGGGCGTCCAGGGGCTCCTTTCTATTGACTATTGGCTGACTGGCAAGGCGAACAGCTCCTTTCTTTACGGCAATAACAGTAGGGTGTAATGTTGGAGAGTCTACGCCTGCAAGAAGATGTACCCACTTGAACGCGTAAAAGGCGCAGTTGATGGAAGCGACGGACTTGGACGACCCGAAGAGGTGTTGCAAGTAGAGGGCACAATCGATTGGACTGGCTGGAAACTCCGAGGTACCCAAGACATCACTAGCAAAGGGTCTCCACTTGTTAAACGCCCTCAAGAAATTTGCGAATGTCCCAGATGCTCTGGAAGCAAGCACGGTAGATTTGAGATTCTCCATTAGCTGATCCACTCTCGGGGAATTTTGGGCCTCTGAAGACCAGAAAACGGAAGTGAAGATATCTAAGGATAAAAAAAAAAGAAAAAAGGGACAAAAATCAATGAGACAGGCAGCAATGCACACAATGCTGAATTACATTCAACTCACTGTCATCACTCAGGAAGACCACTTTGCCGATCAGGCAATACACTTCTGCGTTAAACGATACAAGAGAAAAAACCATGCTATTCTAGTGGACGTACCCCTCTAGGGCGTTTGCACAATGCCAACAGAAAATACCCCTCTAGGGTACAAAATGAAAATACATATGACAAATCGCCCCTCTAGGGCCTCTCCTGGATGCCTCTCTAAGGCCTAACACGTTTAACTTAGAAAATGATTATCAACAAATAATAAGTACTTCGCGCAAATATAATACGCCTTATCGGTACATAGTGGAGACAGCAGCGAACTCTAGCCCGAATGGAATCAAGCACAAGGAACTAGAAAACTTTTACGAGATAACTCGGAATCTAATCAGGGAATGATGCTAAAGACAAGACGTAGAGCTAACGAAACGAAAGCCAATGGCTTGCTACCAAAAATAGAGTTCTTAGCTTTTCCTCTAATGAACAACTTAGGAGAGTTAGGCAGGATAACCCGGTCATGGATAAATGTACTCCAATGGAAACCATCCGAACACAGGATGGGCCAGAAGTGGGCAGAAGGGGAACGATCAGAGTTCCTTGAGCACAGCACAGCTCCATATGCTTAATAACTTTACACGTTAAATACACAGGGGGACACAGCCAGTTATTATGATGAGACCAATCCTGAGAAAACGCATTAACGCCACTCGAACCAGGCTGGTAAAACCTTGAATTAAAGCATTGGACTTTGACATTGTAGGAACAAGCGAACCTATCGCAGGTATGTGGACCCCATAAGTCGTCAAGAACACTGAAGACCGTATCGTTGATCGTGTAGTCGTCATAATCAATGAAATTGCTTATATCGTCCGCCGCACTATTTAGGTCTCTTGGGATGCGTTGCATATCGATGTTAATAGCACTAAGCAAACAACTACGATGGATATCCATTGCAAGCTCTTGTAATGCTGGAGTCTTAGACCCTGAATTAACGATCCGGACAACGTTCTGATTATCCGTAAACCACGTGACTGTTTGGGCTCTCAATGACTCCACGAAGGCTTTCACTGATAAAGACACGGCTATCAACTCTCTGAATGTAGAACTTTGAGCTTTCTCAAAATCTGCCCAGGTTTGATGGAACATCTTCCCTTCGAACTCGATGGAACTGCCGCAAGCTGAGCCAGAAGCATCGGAATAGACGATCTTCGAAGGCTTGTGCCTGACAGGCCAAATAGGTATGCCGTTAAGACTTGCCGCATTAGACTTCAAGAAAAGCTCAGAGCTTCAGACGAAAGACGAGCGTAAGAGTTCCAGGTTTGCGCGGTATTGATGACTGCGAACAAATTTCTAGACATAAGCCTAGAGACATTACCAACGCAGGGGCCAAGAGATATTATTTTTCCGGAAACAGAGGCAAGCTTCCGAACTGGATGACAAGACGAGGGAATGGCCAAAAGAGTGGCTAAA
Organism: Pocillopora damicornis; assembly: GCF_964200805.1. Lineage (NCBI taxonomy): Eukaryota > Metazoa > Cnidaria > Anthozoa > Scleractinia > Pocilloporidae > Pocillopora > Pocillopora damicornis. Next base: position 18,229,090 of record NC_142675.1, on the reverse strand, counting down.
TCTTCTTGTAAACTGGTAATTCGCTTAGCAGTGGCAGAAACTTCAGAAGTGGAAGTATTGAGAACGGCTCCGAGCCAAGTAATAACCTGAGTGGGCTCCCAAACGCATTTGGTTTCAATAGACAAATCCTCACACCTGAATCGGCATTTGTAAAAGAACTGATTAACGTGGCGAAGGTCTAAAATTAGACGCTTTTCGCCTGATTTTTGAACAGATACGGACAAAGGATTGATGATAACAGGAGCTTCAAACACTTCAGTGACGCAACCGTTGATAAAGAGATCGTTAATGGCACTTTCGACAAAAGGTGCCTGCTCCAAAGCCGAACTGTTATTTTTAGCTGTGAAGGGCGGAGGAATTTGGAGAAGCGGTAATTTATAGCCATAATCAATAATATCCAGGATAAATTGAGGGGCGTGAATGTCGTTCCAGAATGCGAGGACTCCACGTAGCCGTCCTTTAACGGACGAGTAATCATCGCCAGATTTAACCTCGAAAGAATTTCCATTGACACGAAGAAAAATTAATTCATCGCTATCCTCAAGAACAAGGCCTTGTTCCAAATCGACGTCCGAAGTGAGTCATTTGGGATTCTGACCGGTATTAGAAAGAACATCAAACCGCAAATTAGGGCAGAAAACCCTCCAATGCCCGGGTTTGCCACAAGCAAAGCACAAACCAGAAGACGAACTCTGGGACGAAAGCTGCGGGTTTACACGCGAAAACAAATTGGGTAGCTGTGAGGCGGAAAACTGCGGAGTTGTTGAAGTCGATGTAACATTACTTCATTGCCGGGTCGAGCGAGATGTGAAACGCTTCGTGGACCTAGCTGCTCTGGATTCGGCTCTGTTTATCTTTTTCTCATCTTCTTCGTCGTCTGCGAGATCATGGTGCTTGTATTCGAGGACCGTCTTCCACCCGTACTGTGATTTATCAGCCAGTAAAATTAATTTTTGACGCTCTTGAAGCAGCTCCATACCTTTATCCAAGGCTTGTTTGATCTTCTCGACGTCGTTCCTTTCGAGGGCAATCTGGGCGTCTTTAACAGCATCTTTAATAGCTTTATTAGCTTTGTACTGCTCCTCGTTGCTCTTTTTGTTGAAGTGAGGAACGGAATCGCGTTTCAACCTTTTAATCTCTGACATCTGACGCCTGCTTCGTCCATAACTAGGCAAGGAAAAGTGATGAAGACAAGAAATAAACCTTATGGGAAAGTGCTAGTGGCAAGGCTGACCGTAGAATGCCACAAGTTCCTCAACGATCTCTTCTTACAAACATACTACCCATGAGCCTCCGCGTACTACGCTCGCACCCAGTTCTCTGTTCCGTGTCGGCAAAATATTAATTTATGTCAATACCGATTATCACAAATTACATTATTTATGATTCTATTAGCTGTTTCGATTATTATATTACGCCTGGGTGTTACTTTTTGACACGAGCTCAGGTTTTGGGTTGTGTTTCCCCACCCCCATTTATGTCATTAGCTGGTCACGCAACAATTGATACTGACAAAAATTAAAATTTACCCTTTATAAAGATTTTTTATGTTGAATTGAAAATATTAGAATATATGCTTTTTGTGGTCACTAATCGTTGTTTCTGTGGCAGCGAAGCAGTTAAAAGCGGGTTGTTGCTTCAACGCTATTGAGATCTATCGTATTCAGACAGGATAGCAAATCATGATGCTCTGGGAAAAAATTTTTTTAGGGACCTTTTACATGATATCGGAATAAGTGTTGTTCAAGAACGAGTTCGTACCGGTTGCCACATGGCACCAGAGTAAAATTTATTTGAAATTAGTCATTTCTGAATGAGTTTATCGGGGTTTTCCGTTCCAAAACGAAACACCCATTCTGGACGACCTTTTGTACCTGTATAATGTAAACGTGGTAGGACTCTTATATTTGTATGAATCCTCTTACGAGCGAAGGAAGCATAGAAAAAGACAGAGAAGAACATAAAGTAATTATTTTTACAGGCTAAATTATCTTGCATGTAAACGCGGTATGAAATTCATTTCGTTCCGGAACGAAACTCATTTCGGAGATATGTAAAAGGTTGGGGGCGACTGGGCAAATCACCTTTAATTTTTTTTAATGGGGGGCAAATCTTTGTCTTTAAGTGCTGACCGGTGGGAAGAAGGCGATTGGAAATGGGTGAGGAAGCTTGTCGGACCTTTTAGGGGTCAAAATCAGCGATCTGGTACCTTTATGAACATTTTGCATGTAAAATCAATAAAACTTATTCAAATACTGTGTGTCCGTTGAAGTTTCGGCGATTTGTGCCGTTTTAAGCTTGCTTTACCATCACTGTTATTAATGTCAAAAGGCGAAGTCAAGGCTGCACACTCCGATTTTGACCGTTGTCCACGCGCAGGTGGTTTGCACACCAAAAATCCTGATCGGCACCTCGCCTTAATCTATTGTCTTGATCAGATTCCGGATTCCTACGTCAAACTTGCGAAAAGCTACGATACCTTAAGGGACCGGTCATTATTTATCGCCTGGGGGGGGGGGTCGGAGTATTTAGGGGGGGATCACATGGTTTTTTGAAGACCTTTAGGGGGGATCAGCCGTAATTGGCAAGCATAATGGGGGGGATCAGACCAAAAAAAAAGGAATTTTAGGTCGCGCCGGGACCCCGGGTGATTGCATTTGTAAATACTTTGGTAGGTTTTGCCGCTGGGACTCTAAACCCCCAACCATATATTCAAGACCACGTTCAGTTGTATTTTGTATTATATAAACTCTATTCTAGCCCAGACACAAAACCCAAACCCTTTTACAGAACCTCCATTTTGTAAAAAAGAATCACTATCGTAGTCTAACATACACGTTTTTATTCAGGCACGATCTAAATTAGAAAGGTAATCAAGATTTTGAGAATGGAATACTTACAATTGCTCAAAATTGTTTCATAACGTTTCAGTTTGTTTTATAGAGAATCGTAATCTAAAATCATAAACTTTCATTATTTTAATACGCGGCCACATGAAAACAACAAATAAAAAAGTGTTTATTTTGGTGAGGCTGTATCTTGTTCCACTTCCGTGTCAGAATCTTCGGCAGCCCTCTCCACTGGCTCTTGCACAGTCTCCTCGTCAGATTCATCTGAATCCTCGCCCGAACTTGACCCTTTTTCAGCACCATTACTGCTATTCTCTTCGTTCATTCTGGCCACTACCACTTTCAAATTGCGTGCCAGCTCTGTTTCAAACACGCCTCTTTCCAAAAGCCATAGCAGAGGATCCAGGTGGAGACGCTTGACAAATCTCGCAGTGAATCCTGCATTAATACTTGAGACACATTTGTAAGTATTCTTTTCGAGTGAATCGAACACCTCTTTAGCTACCTCTTTTGAGGTAAGTTTTTCTAGGAGAATTGCTGCTCGCTGATGCAACCTTTTCTCCTTGATTTTTTTCACTTTTCTCTTGTTTTCTTTTTTTCTTCGGGATTGGCCGTTGTTCCCCATGGGAGATGGGAACTTTCTCTTCAAGCTCATGAGGGTGGTCGTGAGCGCATTGGAGGCTTTCTGCAGCTCTTGGTGTATGGCCTTCACTCGCTCTTGAGCTTCCTGGAAATATTTGAGCTCATCACTTGCAAACGACCTTAAGGTATGCTCTTCGGTATAAAGGTTCTTTCGTCTGTTGTCGATAAATGAGAGCAAATCGGATGCTGAATTAAAGGCCTCATTGACAGTGGTCAAGGAGGACTCACACTTCGCGACATCACCACTGCCCTTACATCCATCCACGCCTGACATGAACTTCGTGATGTTTTGGCACACTCCCCAATTCTCGTTTCTAAGCAAGTTGTTTTCTTTATCGGAAAGGGCTTTTATCTTTGTGTTTAACTGCCAACGCATTTGCTGTTGCTCGAGGAGATACTGTTTGAAACCGGCTTGTTTGGGGGGGGGGGGATCATGAAACTTTCCACTACCGATAAGGGGGGATCTCTAAAAAACTAGATACTCTACGGGGGGATCAGGTAAATGCTCCGATGTGACAACAAAAATACTCCGACCCCCCCAGGCGATAAATAATGACCAGTCCCTAATATTGATCTTAGGTTCGTACTTGAAAATTTGTTCTCTTTTAATATAAGCTTTTCACCATGATTTTAAAAGAAATACTCCATCCCCAAAGTTCCCAAAATGAAATCTTAAGATATTTATCTTTAAACTTTGCCACTCTTAGCTTTTCTATGATTCGCTTCGTGGTCAATTTCACTGCATCTCTTCTTCTTCGATAGCATTTTAGCGAAAATAATCCAAGCTTAAGTGCTCACAGCAAACTCCGCAGACTATTCAAATTTTGTCCGTTGTTTATCTGTGTAAGTTTCACCTCGCTGTCTTATTGGTTGATCAGGACAATAGATTAAGGCGAGGTGTCTCTGTGGAGATGGGGTAAGTATTGTACATTGACCGACTACTCGCGATAGAGAGAAAATTGACTCTGTACCCAAGTTTCTTCCACATAGCCAGAAAGAAGTGAACTCGGAAATTCAGGTAGAAAACGCTTGTTTCCAGCGAAATGCGCGGGGAGTTTTGGTATTGACACATGTTCCAGGGTGCAATGATCTTAGATCGTAAAATGTGGCTGAGAAAAATGCCGATCGGGAGGATCATTATGCGGATTTTGGGGATGAAATGTTACGATTTGCTGTATTTATGAAACTTTTCTCGAGATCACTTACGTCTTGCCGAGATCGACCGTTGCAAATTACAAACAATTTGTCAGAGTTGAACCAGCGTATTAAATATCTGACGTCACGCGACCCAAAGGGTTGTCTACTTGTGGTAAGTCAAATTTCGTATTTCATTAGTTAGAGTTGCTAAGATTAAGACATTTGGCCTAAAGACACCTACGTTATATGCAGTTACAGCAGAGGCTGCCGAATTGAATAACAAAAAAATTCTCAAAAAGACGCCGTGTTTTTCCAGCCAGAGGACAATCATGAAACGAGAATGAGAGAAAAAGTTTAAATTAAAAAAACTTGCAGGCTCAAACACGATTAGAAAATTACTTTCCTTTTTAATTTTCTATGCTAAACAGAGGAGGTTGCAACGTTAGGGAAAAACTGTGGGGCAAGTAGTCATACCTGGTGACTTTAAGAGAAGATATAAGAGAAGCCATACGATTCTGGTGGTTGTTTGACTGACTCACTGTTCTCACGCGTATACTCTTCAAACGAACGATGATGTCTTAAAACGCGAAGTAGTTTACTGATATCACTTTTTAAATTATCCCTAGCAATAATTACCCAAGACCTCGGTCATCAGTATCTGCGGTGGGAAATCTTCTGCTTTTGTTGTACAACTGCTGATATGGTGAGAATTGTAGAAGTCCTTGCATGGTTAGTAACTTAAGTCGGAGTATGTTTATGACGTCAAAGATATAATTATCGACTTCTTGATACAAAATCTTCGCAACTTCTTCATCAAGAACATTTTGACGCTTTCTCAATCCAACTCCAAAAGTTGTCCTTAAAATGAAAATTATCATAATATATCGCACCCTAAGTAATCGATATAACTTGATAATTGTGTACATGAAAAAAATTTTAGATAGCTTTTCACAATTATTCAGCCGCAAAGGGCACGAATAACGTGCAAAAAATAGTTCATTTAAACCCTACAGATCTCATTGTGCGTTTCTTAAAAACAACCGTGTTCAATCAAACAACAATATTAAAAATGCTTTTAAGGTCGTTTGCATGCTGTTCAAAGCCAACTTTTAGGTGTTTTATTTTCTTTTGCTCTAATTACCTCTTTTATTCTCTGAGTTTACTCTCCTCTTTATTGTGCTACTTAAGAATTGCATTTTTCTAAGCTATTCAGAGTGAAAAGACCTCTTCGTTGTTCACAATTATCAACAATTAAAGCGAAATTGGTAACTTGAACCAAATGCACCATGGAAAACAGCTGTTTAGTTAATTGCGGCGTCACGACATATCAGCAAGCTACCTTTGACACCTTTGATAAAGTTATATCCATTTGTTGATCGGTTAATTCAAAGGTTTTAATCAACGTGCGCTGGTTTAAGAGTTGTAGGTCAATGCAGTGATTTCTTCAGAAGTAGTCACGGAAGAGAAAGCTGATACGAGGCGGTTCAAAGAACCATCAAAGAATCCATATTATAGATAAGACAACTTTTTAACTAAAAAGATATAGGCATCAAGAGGCAATCAATGGAAAACTCTACAAAGTGTTTTAAACTTTAAACTTGGAGTAACATTCCTGAATCGAGCGACAGCTTCATTTCATCAACAGCTCAGTTCATAAATAATTCTGTTTGAAGCAGCCTTTAATTTTATCTAAGGTTTATTTCCTGATCCGTGACACTTAGATGAATTAACCTCGCATTGCTTATCGTCCTCGCCTCTCTTGCTGTCCAACTGGATTTTTTTCGGCAATATTGTAAGTTTCTGTTTCACCGTGCTTTTCATTTCGTCTAATGTTTTCAAGCCTTTATGCGAAACTCCCAAACGCGCCATTGTTTGAACCATAACTACGATGTCGTCGATCTCGTCTACAGCTGTTGCTGACAGATCCATCTCGCATATGCAAAGAAATAACTGTTTTGAGAGCTGTAGAAAAGTAAGATTCAATCAATCCATATCAATACTACGGTGTGAGTTCTTTGAAATGGATTTGTTTCTAGTCAATGAACAGTCTAGAAGTTTCAACGATAACAACCGCCTCTACTCAACCGTGAAAACCTAAATCCGAGATAAAGCAGTAGCGTAAATATAAAACCCCGTATGTGATAAACAGCCCAACAGAACGTTACCTAGAAGGTGCATAGTTACGTCCTTCTCTCTTTTCTTGAAACTGTTTATTGTTCAAGACATCCTAAAGAGCGTACGCAACATGAGTGCATCGATAGACATTGATGAAATCGACGATATTGGGCGAATGTCTGAGCTAATGAAGTCTCGAGGTATATCGACAGAAGGGCTGCAGACATTAGACCAGATGAAACAGAGGGCAAAAAAGGCACTCAGAATATCAGAGGAGGTAAGGATGTAAATATATACGGCTGTGTATCGATTCAAACCCAGGGTACACTGACATTGCCATGCTGCTGCAAAATTATTAAGAAATGAACTTAAATACCGGGCCTATGGTAATAAGAATCGGTGAAGTTATCGCCCGAAATTATCAATCAACTGTCATGCGGCCGGCCGTACGTTACAGCAATCTAAAGCGAAACCAATAGACACCAATAATTTTATTAGTTGTCGAATGGTTGTCAAACCAAACATTCTCCAGATTTAGAGCTTATTAATTAAACTACTAAAGCTCTTTTTTTAACATTTATGATTTCGTTATTTCAAGCGTAAATCACTCAATGAAATCACCTAGAAGGGTGAAACTTGATAATCCGCTTAGCACGGTTCAATGGACTCCCAAAATTGTATTCAAAGCGAATATGTTTAGAATGTCAGGCGTACATATTGTTTCTCCTCCCTCGCCAAATTTGTAAAGAAGAACTTCTTTAACGAGTGCCGGTTGGACTTGGGCTCAAACTCCGATTTAGAGCTATATGATGATAGGCTGTTGACAAATTTATCAGGACTCTCATCCGACGTTATTTACTGCTTTATATTGGCACTAACCGCCCTTCTCTTACAAGTAAATTCCTTTAATAGTTTCTGCTTCTTTGATAGAGGGAACCTCACCGTTTTTCTGGGTGGAGGATGGGTGGGAGATAACCGATCGATATTTTCACTTACACCGATATGTGATCTTGCGTGATAGAGGAAGGGGTGGGGGGGAGGGAATTTACGAGGTCTGGAACGCGGGAACAATGTTCTCACAACTTGCAAAGCGATTAATACGCATGCTAGTAAGCGGTATCTTTAAACAGCTTAGGACCGTTGCTGTTCCTGATGTTTTAAGCAAATTTTCGAAGATAGGAAATGTTTTCTTTAGATGGATTGTATGATGTCAGCGTCAGTTGAAATTATATTCTATTGAGCGCGACTTATAATTCCGGATTAGGAAAATGAGCGAAAATTGAAGGAAACGACGGTAAATTACTTCGTGTTAAGACATCACTGGTCGATTTAAGTGTGTACACGTGAGCAACAACAACCAGAATCGTATGGGCCGTTCTCTTATATCTTCTCTTGAAGTTGCCAGGTATGATTGCTTGCCCACCGTTTTTCCCTAATCTTTCAACCTCCTCTGATAAGCGTAGGAAATTCAAAAGAAAGGCAATTTTCAACTCGCGTTTGAACCTGTAATTTTTTAAAACTTTTTCAATTTGGCCATTCTTGTTTCATGATTGTCCTCTGGGTGGAAATACACGACGTCTATTATTTCATTCGGTAACCTATGCTGCAACTGCATATAATGTGGATGTCTTCAAGAGAACTTGAGATAATACCTGGATTTCATTTCCACATCATATTAATAAATTCCAAACATTAATCAAGTTTTTTTCTCTTTAGTTTAAAAGTTGAGTTGATGTTGTTATTTGCTATATTAAATAGGTTCAAAACCTTTAGATGGTATTTTCTCATGTTTGCTATTAATTGAATTTACTGGAAGGTGGAGTTGTTGCAACATGTTAACATGAAATTCAACAATGTTTTTTTATTGATATGTAAAAAGCTTTCATTTGACTAATACTGGCAAGTCTTTGTATTATATTTCAACCCAACCATTTTCCACAACTTGTAAACACCATTACAGAGTAATTAGTCAGGGAAATGGAAAATTTTTGGCGTGTACACCATGTTTGAACTGCCATTTCCATAATAAGCTGAAAGGATTGAGGAGAGTGTATGTGGGAATGAGCCCTCTTGTCTGTATCATTTATTTGCTAATTTCCCCTGTTGGCAATGTTTTCATGAGGTTGGGCTTTTAGAGTAAAGGAACTGAGGATTTTCGTAGGCAATAACTTTTTTCAAACCTGGAAACTATCATCGTGAAAGCCATACTTGTTCCTGGTAACTCATTCTTATTCTGATGAACTAGTTTTAAGAAGGATAAGTATTTTATTCCATAACTGTGATACATAGGCTGTAGAAAAAAATTTTAATTTGACTCTAGTTTTATAGCTAATACCAATCCCTACACATAAAAAAAATGTTAGGAGGATCCGAGGGAAAAAAATTTAAAAAATTTTAAAAAATTAAAAAATCTGACCGACTGACATAATGAGTCTTTACAGTGTTGTTGTCACACAATAACTCGTTCGCGTCTGAAGCTTTTATAGTTATTGGCGATGTTTACCTTGCTTTATTCGCCATGAGATCCTTATAAACTTTGTTGGAAGAAAAAAAAATGGTTTTTGACTAAAGATCTTTTACTTTTCTATATGTTTAACTTCTAATAAGTTTTACTGGATTGAAGACCAACTCGCCGATGTTTCTACTCGATTTTATATGTCGGCGAGTTGGCGTTGGCGAGTTGAACCGTCGGCGACTTGATCTTAATTCACTTAATTGTTGCAGTGGAGTTCACTCCTTTTTGAGGCAATCTTCAGCTTGATCATCCTGTTACATGTGAAAACATCATCATCAATGTTACATTTGAAGGCATAAGAAAATTTTAATCATTACGATGTAACGAAATCTCCCATTTTAACCCTGTTAGTCCCATTAGTGACCTAGACAGAATTTCTCCTAACATTATCAGTACGATATTAAGCAGACAAGTAATGAGAATAAAGAAAAATATCAATAAGGGGATTATTGGTTGATCCAATTCCAAATTCCCCAACCTAACATCACGTAAATTGTATGGCATACAGTATGGAGAATTCCCCATGAAATCTGGATAGTTAAAAAGTTAAGACACATAATGTAATCATATGTACCAGAAAGACAGCGAATAAATGTAACATACTCAAGTAAAGTGTTCTTATGGACAATGAAGTTTCAAACTCATTGAAATTAAGTTGACTTCATGATTCAGATCTCAGTTAAAGAAATGTGTAATATCTCTTTACATGGATGAAAAGAGAATGCCATTTATGAAATTTAAAATAGTAAATGCCAATAACTTAAAAATAGAACTTAAAAAACTATTAAAATATGGCATATCTATTCACTGAGATTTTAATCATTAGTTGGCACACAGAGATATAAAAGAGGCTTTGTGGAAACCAGGGCAATAAAATAAAGATTCAGGAGAAGCATATGACATTCACTAGTTTACTGATGTTCTCACCTGAATTCAAACTGGAAAGAGAACTCTGCAAAACTTCTGTTTTATCTTATTTGCAAGCAGGTTGAGGAGGAAATTAAAGGAATGGTTACATGTTATATAAAAAAGACCCTTAATATGTTGACAAAACTTCCCTAAATTATGGTGCCGATACGAACTTATCGTTCATAATCACTTTTGAAATTCCGAGACTTTACCTCAATGAATTTAACAGAAAATATTCAGGAAGGTTACAGAAACGGATTCTCGAAGACGGCTCTTGAATTAAAAAACTGTAAACAACAATTATTTACGCTAACCATGTGCTTACCAGCGTGCTTGTGAGCTCAAATTGCCGGGACCCCGTTTAATTACACGATCACAGCTCGGACGCTTCTTGCAAAATGTGATGACTATCAACTATAGAGATTGATTCTTCAGTTTCCAGCATTAGGAAAAAGTTATCGTATCGCAAGCATTTTCATCATGACCTGAACACTAAGTACGCCTCAAGATGTTGAGCGAAGAGAAAGTGGCTCCGTGTTTTGTGAGACAAACCATTTCCTGAAGTTCGAACGAATCGAGTAGAAAGCATGAAAACGTAGCGCTGAAAAGTACCATGACTAAACAATGAAATTCACTCAGTAGGACTAACTCCATTTTACCTGTGAGTTTGTTTGCACCACACATTTGCAGTCCGTAATATAATTCTCAGATGTTTGAAGGGTTCTCACATGACAAAATTGTCAAACTCAAATTATCGCGTCAGACTTAATATAAACATGAACATTGCTGACTCATTCAAATTTTATTTCAATTTTGGGAAAGGCCATTACTTCCTTATCAGGGTAAAAAAGCACTTCGACAAAGCGCGATTTTTTAAAATGAGTAGAGTAATTCCTGCATTAGTTAACTGAAGAAAGAAAGAAGTAGACACTTGCGCTCGCCGTTCGCTTTCATTTGAAAACTTTCTAGGTAAAAAAAATCTGTAAGATAACTTCTTTTCCCTTAGCACCACGACTGAATAAGACATTCCAAACGACAGGACTAGAAATACCTTGAAGAATCCAAACACTTTGAAATGTTATTCCACAGATGGCCCAAGCTCACGTCTCGAGAAAAAGCTAACGATTAGTTCATGAAAAAATCTAACATAATACTTTTACCTTGTTTATTTATGATTTTATGAGCTGTTACGATGATAACGTTATGCTCTACCACATTCTAGCCAGATTTGAGTTCCAGTTTTTATATCTTCTCCATCTTATTTTATCAGTTGCATGACAAGCGTGACATATAAATTCAAAGATGTATCAATCTCCGAAATACCAAGAGATGGATTTTTTTTCCTCTTTGCACTATTCCTAGAAAAACCTTTCAGGAACTACTGCATTTAGAAAACTAAAGATCCATCAGTGATCCTTTGCCGGCCGAAGTCAAAGTCAATTTGAATGACAAGCTATATACTGATTTAGGTAATTATCTGTTGTGTAAGCGTCTCATCTTACATGCTAACATGGAAATTTGCTTTTCATTTAAATCGTTCGCTGGCGGAATTTGTGGGTTTAGTTATCGAGAAGACCGAGGTTGCGTATCTCAAGTCGTTTCCTTGCATAGTTTTAAAAAAGACATCTCAGGTCACTCGCGGAGTTGCAAGTTTTCAGATCCAGAAAATGAAGTTGATCTTATTTTGTCGCTTGCCGGCATCTTCGAGACGCTAACAGGTATCGATAATTTTAAAATTTGCCCCACACATAGATGTTGGGTAGAGTTGTGGTTCCAATAGTAGATGTAGAGTGCCTAAAGAGGTGTCCGGCTATTGCAATATGGTAAGGATAGCTAGGGAAATTGGCAAGCGTGTATCATAGGTTGTACTCAAGATGTCTGGAAAATTCATACAGCCTGGCTCCGGTAAGTAGGCTACTTACCATCGTGAGAAAAATTACGTGTCCCCTCAGACTTAAATCTCGATTGGGAATTGGTCAATAGGATACCAAAAATCCAGACAGAGGCGGAGTTTTCTCTACTAATGTCTGAACACTTTGTAGGCTTCCTGCCGTTTGGCGAGACGCATAATTATGCACACGGTGGTAAAGTGCCCTTCCACACAAGCCACTAGACGCTGACAAAACTTGTTTCTCTTCACCCAAAATCACATCAAAATTTGTCCTTGCTAAATCTCAAGTGTGCTGCACGTATCATCACCCCCGGCGGATACATTTACATAACAGGGCGGGGGTGCGCGCCGGGACTTTTGAAAACGACCGTTATAAAATTAATATAAAAGGTACCTGAGTCTTATCTGTGTGGGAGTGGCAACAATTGATGTCTACCCCTAAAAAGTACCAATTCAAAAGCAAAAAATCGAAAATAAAATAAAAAATAAAAGTTCCTTGATCGATGTGCTCTAGAAGCTCAAGTCAGATCTTGAAAATCGTCCTAGTAATGCTTATTTCAGGTATTTTATTGAGCGAAAAAGATCCTAAAACGTACCAGCTTTATCCCTAAAAGGTACGAAGAGCATCCTTACCCATTTCCAATCGCTTTCTTCCCCCCCAGGTCAGCACCTAGAAACAAAGATTTGCCTCCTGTGAAAAAAAAAGTGATTTGTCCCCGTCGCCCGCCACCTCAAAAATCTAATGTTCCGTCCCTAAGATACTTTTTACATAATTCAAAATGAGTTTCGTTCCGGAACGAAATTAATTTCATAACGCGTTTACTTGCAAGATAATTTAACTTGCAAAAACAATTATTTATGTTCTTTTCTGTCTTTTTCTATGCTTACCTCGCTCCTTAAGAGTATTTATACGGATATAAGAGTCGCACCGCACTCATTCCGATATCATGTAAAAGGCCCCTAAAGTTTTTATTCCAAGAGCATCACGCCTTGCTCTCCTGTCTAAATACTATGAATTTCAATAGTGTTAAGGCAACAACCGCTTTTAACTGCTTCACTGCCACTGAAATAATGATTAGTGACCAAAAAAGGCATATATACTAATATTTTCAATTCAACATAAACAAAAATCGCTATACAGGGTAAGTATGAATTTGTGCGATTAAAAATTATTGCGTGACTAGCTTATGATGTAAATGGAGGAGGGGAAAACACAACGCAAAACCTGAGCTCCTGTCAAAAAGTAATACCCAGGCGTTATATAATAATCAAAACAGCTAACAAAATCATAAATACACAAGGTAAGAGTATTACGTTAGATTTTTTTACAAATTGTAGTGATTTATGCCAGTAAACAGTGGCGACAAGTAGGCACACCATGCATATTTCATAGTCGCTAGCAAGTAAATTTTGCCGGACTTTGAGTTCGTCTCAAGATAGAACAACACAAATACACAAGGAAACTTTTACAGTAACTCTTTAACATCCTTTTGTCTTTTAAAAGCTCGAAGCTCAGTAGATTCTGTCATATCGGTCATTGTTAAAACTTTGTTTTGATGTTAATTTTTCAACAAAGGAAAAGTATGTCGGAAAAAATATTCACCAAAAAAAAATTATTTCTTTGCCAGCTCCAGTAATGACAGGGGATTAAGTTTAGATGATAAAAAAAAAGGATTATGTTGACAGAAATACCGGAGGTCAAGTTTATTCGTTACATGAGGTCACACAACTCGGGTAATATTCACGGTGAAAATTTGCATATTTGAGCGGTCGAACGAAAAAAATCATTTCTCGAAAAACTAAAATATATTTTCACGCACGCATTATATCAAGCACGAACATCTCGCGAGTCGTTTTGTGGTCAACCTGTATTTAACGGTCACTCCGCCATTTTTCCTGGGTGACCGCTAAATACTGGTTCGATTGTAGAATAAAATGTGCATGCAAGGAAAAGAGCTCGTGCCTACGCTAGCTTAATCAGTCAACACACCGAAATGAGCTGTTTCCAAAGAAACCACCTCATTGAAGTAATTTTTGTCTAATATTGAGTGACCGACATGGAAAAATAGTATAGCAAGTCTAGCAAGTCTTATTGTCATATTGATAATTTTGCAAATAAATCTATCTAATCAATCCATGCTCCATTTAATAGGTCTTTTTAGCGTTGACAGAGGCCAGGAATGAAGTCGAGAGAACACAAAGGCTCTTGCTAGAATTATGCGTGAGCACAGAGGCCTGCCTAAATATGATGAGTGACAAGGACTACGCTCTTCTGGAGATGGGAGTCAAAAATCTCAAGAACCAATTGGTCTACCACAAACAGAGATTAGAGAGAGAAGAGCACGTCGTGCTTATTGCAGGTGGGTTGCTGAAAAAAATTTTGAAAGCTCATAATTACGTAGAAGTTGTAGCATGCGCGCGTGTTGTAACTTAAGTTTTCTGCTAGCAGCTCCATTCGCCCTAAGGCAGACTGTCTGCCACAAGACGACGCCACTAGCTTGCAAAGGAGTAGCAAGAGACAAGACACGAACTACTTGACGGACACTACTTATGTCGCACAGTTTCAAGTCAATGTCTACCAGACTTCAATTTAAATTGCAATATATTCTCCATTTTAATTATGCCTTCGTATCCGTCATAGCCAATATTTTGGATTTAATCGCGTCTAATCTGTAGAATGAATTTTCTCGGCTTACCACGAAGCGAGACTCATCATACAGTAAGTCGTGTGAAGCTCAATTTTTATATAAAAATAAGAAAAAAGGGCCGTGCACCGGCTCATGTTGACAGACGTCACGCAGCGTTTTCCATACTCGTCTCCTCATTTGTCGTAAGAGGTTTGCTCAACCCGTCAGGCCAAGAGAGCAACTTTTAGACTGATTTCACTGAGAAGTCAAATCTTTCATATGAGTTCATACCTTTACAGAGTATTTGAGAAATTTGCTTTTCCCGAGTGATAAACGATTTGATGTCGTACGGCCGAAACGCCGACGCTATAAACTCGAAAGACAGAAACGTTGCATATTATTGTTGTTGTTTTGGTTGTTGTTGTTTTCTTGTTTAAATTTAATTAACTCATCTTGATCACAAAACATTTTCTCTTTCAGAAATGTATAAACTGTGATTTCTTAAACTAATAAAAACTGACGACGAACATTTTTCATCATATGTATCATCCCTTTTATGTGCGGGAGATAAGTCAAAGTGGCTCCCATGTTTTCCAGACTTTGCGCTTCAGTGGAGTAAATTTTTTTTTAAATTTTTTGTCATAGTAACGCTTCTTTTGTCTTTAGGCGAACAGGGCTCGAGGCAGTTTCCCTTTAACGTCTAGATTCTTGTCATTCATGGTCGTAGAAACGATGAAAATTTTTGATAAGAACCTGTTTTGCATCTTTATGAGAAATTGGCACTTTAAACTTTACCAGGACTTATCGTAGATAATGATCTGGAAATTTAAACACAACCAATTTCAAATTTTTTTTTAACCTGGTGATTTTTCTCGACAGGTGAAAGAGATCCGAAAAAAAGCACGTTGCTGAGTCTGATTCTTGGGGAACAACTTCTCCCTGACTCTTTTCTTAGCACCTCTTCCATTATTTGCGAACTAAGATATGGAACAACCCCTAGGCTGATAGCACACTATAAAGACGCAGATCCTGAAACAGGCCTTTACTCAAAGACAATCCAACTTAGCGAGATGGCCGTGAACTCTCAACAAATCTTTCTTCAACAAACCTCCTCGTTTTTCCCTGAGCAAGATCTGCAAGGTCCAGTTTTTGATAAGATCGAGATCTTTTGGCCAAACAACCTGCTTAAGGTTGGTGATTAGCAAGCTGAGGACATAAATTGTAAATTGTGAGCCGAGGGTTGCTAAAAGCTACCATCAAGTGTTACTCTTGGCAAATTAGGTCTTGTAATGTACTGTTGATTGACGGATTATCTTTGACACTTAATATATGTCGTTTTTGTTCGTAATCTAACCCTTCAGGAGCACAGTTGTAGCTTGATTTCTTTACCAGAAAAAAAGTCTATAGATATTTCAACAACAAAAATTACAAAAGTAGTAATTAAAGAAAGAGTCATTTCCCCTGTTTTAGGATTCACTTACCTCTCATCGTTATCTCTCTTAGGAAAGAATCGTCGTGGTTGACAGTCCAGGATTTGAAAAATCACCCATGGTGGACGAGAAAGTAAAGGCTTACCTTTCTGAGGCTTTCGCAGTTATATGCGTCATTGACAGTTTAGCACAGCAGCAAAGGGTAAGCTGCATGGAGAGGTGGAGTTAACGCACCTGCGGCGTTTGCCATAGCAGGGATTTTGTTTATTTAACTTTGCGGTAAAACTGTAAACTGACTAATACAATTATCCCGCGGCAGACGAATTTTAAACCGCCCTTTTATTACGTATTGGACTAAATTGATGAGCAAAACTCGCCAGATAGAATCTAAGATGGGAATGGTACACTGTAAAATTAAAAGCGTTGATTTGGCCCCAAAAATGGGGCCAAAACGAGTGAGTCCAGTTTGGCACTTGCTTAGGGTCAATTCGGCCCCATTGAAATGGGGCTGTTTTTGGCACCAATTTTGGGGCTGAATTGACCCCGTTGTAGGGGCCAAATTGGACCATGTGAAGGGTGAATTTGAAAAATACAGGGGCCACTTTGAAATTTATAGGGGCCAAAACAGCCCCCGAAATTTCAGCCCTCTCACAAATGGCCCCTTTAAAAAGAGCCAATTCAGCTCCAATGTGGGCCACTTCAGAAGTAGAGGGCTCTTTCCTCCCCATGCTGATTTTCCCCCTTACATTCAAATAATGAAAATACACCACATACTTTATCTTTCAAACACTCATTTATTAGGTTCTAGATATTGTTTATGTAAAAACCTTTTATGCTACCTGATTTTACAGTTATTAAGAATCTTAATTGTGGTATAAAACAGACAAACTTTGAAACATCATGTGAAAGAATATAACATACATACATACATATTTAACATTAATTCAACCATTTTCTAAAATAGATCTCTTCCCTAAATCAATATACTTCTTAACAGTACAAGCATTGCAAGAAATTACACCCAAGAGACACTTGTGAGTAAAGTTTCCCTTTTCAATGACTTAGCAAATGTGGTAATGTAAAGCAGCTTATAATTAAGACTGATTTAAAGTACAGAAAATTATCAAAATAAGACAGAGGCAACAAATGGTCCAGTTCCTGCACAAGAATATAGATCTTGTTTGATTTGTGCATATGAAAAACAAAGAGCCTTAGAGCAGCAAAGAGTATTCTTCCAGTGGATGTGAGAATACATGCACTCATATTGCTACTTTAGATATTATCAAAATATAAACTATCAGCAAGTACTACCACAGGCATTTGCCAAGTCATTGAAAATAGAGGAAACAGTGACAAGAGTCTGCCTGTGCCCAATTTCAAGCAATGCTTGCTCTAAAAAAAGTCAAAATTGCCTTTGACCGATTGTAAGAAAATATAAATGAGCCAAGTAACCCAATGAGAGCATCAAGAATCTTTTCTTGCGAGAAGTGACAAATTACACTTCCCTCTGTTACTATATTCAGGTGATTGATGTATTGAAGATCTCCAACAATTAAAGTTTGTGCTGGACATAATCTCTGATTGCTGAATCAACATCAGCTACTCTATACAATAAAAACAAGTTTTACAACCACATTAAAATCAAGCCAAAGTGCAAAAAGTGCCTGTAGCCAGAAAAAAAAAGAATATATATATATACACACTTAAGTTAAAGAATTAAAGAGGACGCATCAATTCTCTGTGACTGAGTTTTGTGCCTAAGTGCTAGTCAGACAGAAAAGTTCTGTCTGACATTTTGCAACTTTTTAGTTTAAGGCAAGAGATTCATCACCACAAAATTGTCTCTCTTCACTGCAAGCAGAAGAGGTGAAGCAATAGATTTTTAGACCATACCAATCCATTCAGTTTCCAAGTCAACTTAGTCTAGTATCCTGCTAACCATACAAGGATACTATGCAAAAATTTTTTTTTTGCAATCCACTGTTGCTCAGAGTACTTTAGGCTGCGGATGAGATATCCCTTCTGGGTATCCAACTCTACTGAGGCAGAGAACTGTACAAAAAAACAAACAAATGAGCAAATTAATTTGTTGTTGGAGAACAGTAAATTTTTGCAACTACAAAGTTGCAAAATATTTGTAAGCAAACTGTGCATAGGAAGTAAAAACACACTAATGGTGATCATCAATGATGTATTTTCACCAAACTGTATATGTACTTATCAAGAAAAGAAATCATACCTCTATGCACTTCAGTTTTAGTTCAGTATTCATGAATAAATAAGGATTGCTTGTAGACTTAAAAAAACAAAACAAAGAAAAGTTTCTTACCCTCGATGGTAGTTGGAATTTTGAAAGCCATTCAGGAGGAACCTGTAGGTAAATATTTGTTTTCAAAAAAATTAAACTGTCTGATAACATCCTATCAATTCACTAATTTTTTAATTTGCCAGATTTAAAAATTGGGTTTACTTTGTTTTATGCATGGTGCAAGTAAATACATATCTAATATATTTCAATAAAAATAAAGCAAATCTCGCCATTTTTGTAGGTGCAATCCCGAGATAGATTTGTCATCTTTAACTGATCAACTGGCACCTTGTGTGTTTTCCTTTAGGATATAATCGAAAGAAAGTAATCGATAATGTACTCTTCACCATCCTGCTAAGTTTAATATACAAGAACTTACTTGGACAGTGCTCAGTTCTGTCGCCTCGTCCGTAAAACAGAGATCCTTGGGCGATTTACCCTTTTCTTTCGGTGCCAATGTCACCTCTAAATTTTCATAATCGCTGATGTTATCTGAATCATCAATCGACGTTTGAACCGTCTTACTCGAAGGACTTGATTCTGCACGCGGAAAGAGTGAGAGCCAAAAAATCAGCTTAAGTGGATGCAAACAAAGACATAGACATAAAAATATCAGTTCATCTTTTCTAGAAAAAGATTAAGAATTTAGAGTGGGAGATCCTAAAATCAGAGAATCTTGAAATAAGTTAAATTCATCTTGTGCAAATGCAGTATTCGAACTGTAACCGTCTCTATCTCTCGCCGCCAAAATTTGATCACGTGACTTTAGTTGCGAAACCGCTGAGACTCAACAAGACTCGGGAGAAGAGGCGAACCATTCATGCGTCAAATTCTCTGGTGGGAAAATTAATTATCGTACCGACGAAGAACTCGTGTCATCTCTAGGTTCAGCGTTCATTGCAATCAATTTCTTGAGCTTTAGACGCTC
Source organism: Pocillopora damicornis (assembly GCF_964200805.1). Taxonomy (NCBI): domain Eukaryota; kingdom Metazoa; phylum Cnidaria; class Anthozoa; order Scleractinia; family Pocilloporidae; genus Pocillopora; species Pocillopora damicornis. Next base: position 18,209,739 of record NC_142675.1, on the reverse strand, counting down.
TTTTATAATAGGGATGTAGTGCCTTGGTACGTCTGCATCTTGGGCGATGGCAAGGAGATCTTGGCCATCGCAACCGTCTTTTTCTGCAAGATAAGATACGAACAAAGATCAATGGAGCGGACAAGTTTGTGAATGTAAAGTTGCAGTAAAATACGTTGTTAAGAAATTTCTTTTGCCTACCTTTACTTTCTTAAGTCTCATTCCATGCGACTGTATCCAAGAAACAGCCTCTTCAGTGACGAATTCGCTGCTTTAATTCATTATTGTTTCCGACGCACGTGGTCTAGGTTCGACTAATGCCATCACAGGTAGCTCACGCTCACGTCTCGAGAAAAAGCCAACGATTAATTCGTTTTGTGACTCGGTGTTCAGTTACGAGAGGAACACTTTATAAGGAATAGTATAGGGAACGAAATATGGTCGCAAAAAGAAAATTAATTTTATATTTTCTTTTTTTTTCAAAAATTGTACCTCGTTGGGGCCAAATTGGTCAATCCTACTTGGCTCTTGGAAGGGCCAAATTGAGAAAAAGTTCCAAAGTAGAATTCATAGGGGCCAATTCAGATTTTGGAGGGGTCGAAATAGTACCTGTCCCGCCTGTTTTGGCTCAAATAGTCCAAAACGAACCTTGATGGGCCAAACTGGCCCTCGAGAAATTGGGGCCAATTTGGCTTTTGGGGTCAATTTGGCTCTTTTCATTTTACAGTGTAAGCTATTATCATATAACTTTCATAATAATCAATAACGTTATTGTTAACGTTGCCACCATCATCAGTGTTATTGAAATTCTCATCATCGTCATAATAACTCCTAATTACTTTTGTCATCGTTATTATTACCATGGTCGTTATCATTATCTTTAAGATTATTTTACTGACCAGAGCAACCATTCATAACAGCTTTTCCTTAGGATATTTCCCGGTTAAATATGTTCTTATTTTTAATATCATTATTATGATTATTATTATAAAGATTATTATCATTATTACCCTCGAGGGAATTTTCAACTCCATGTGTACGTTTGTCCTTATAGATGGAAGAACCAATCAGACAATGCAGAAGAGTTTGTCTTGACCATCTAGAAAACTCGTCAATTTTTCCTCTTTTCTTATGTAAGAATTGGGATCGAGTATCTCAAAAAGAGGCTGATTCCATCAAAAATCACGTCGTCGGAAAAGTCAGAGAATACTGGCCTGAATTAGACCCAAATTCTCAAATCATTTACATTTCATCGCCTCACGCCACAAACGATGGAACAGTTGTCGCGGAGTCTGCGTTGCCGATGGATGCTATTAAATCCACCACCTTGCAAAACAATAAAGCAACGCTGCAAATGCAGCAGAGGTACGTTCTGTAGAGGGTGTTAATGGTCCTAATTTACCTCTTAAGGTTACTTCCCATCTTCGGAGGCCGAAAAATTGATTTTTGTTCTATTTGACTAAACTGAATTCAAATATTCAACTTAACGTTTCCATAAAAAAAATTCTGAAATCTTTAAAAAACCGAGTTATTTAGAAAAACGTACTTTCAAATAAAAGTTAATAATTCAGGAATGTGTTAAAACTGACTACCTTTATTCATTACGAAATCACTATCTCGTGCTTATGCTAATTGCATAGTTGTGTGTGCTGTGTGAATGCGAAGGTGACAATTACATGGTGCAACAAAAACAACTGAGTTCTTTAGAAAAAATAAACTTTTAATAAAATTTAACTTCCATATAAAAGTTAATAAATCAGGAACGTGTCGCAATCTCGGACCTCAGCGAATCCCCTGGGGAAATTTTCGCGGCAACCGCTCATGTTGAGGCTTAATTTTCTTGTTATTTCCATATTTTGTTTACATCGCGCACAGGCAGACAACGGCCGCGTGACGTCAGTTATCTGATACGCTAGGTGAACTCTTAGATTGTTTGTAATTTGCAACGATCGATCTGGGCAAGACGCAAGTGATCTCGAGAAATGTTGCCTAAATACCGCAAATCGTGACGTTTCATCCCGAAAATCTATGCGATGACAGTCAGATAAATAAAGGTCATTTACCTCTGTTTTTCATGTTGTTTCGAGTGATTTTGTGGACGGTTAATTTCCCACTTTGCACTGAAACCCCTCCGAAGACAAAGGAAAAACACAAGGCGTGCAACTTCCAGGACCGACCGGGCCGAAAGCCTCCAGAACTTCGCCGAATTTCTTCCGCTTCCAAACGTTGCTCACCTCCCAGCTTCGGGTACGTTATAAGTCGATAATCGTGTAAGAACCAAGCCGAAAATCAGTGCAGTTGCCCGCCTCTAACCATCTCAAAAGTCTGCTCGATTTCCGACATTCGCGGCTACACGCAGGCTACGAAGAGGTCGATCGTAAGCCTTCGATTAGCCGTATAAAATTCAAATTAATCACTAACTGAGCTCAGATTTCACCCGACCCTCCCCACGCCAGTGCACAGTGTGTACCGTCTTTCGACCGACACGTTTTTTGTTGATTGATGCCTTGTGAAGAAGAAGGTGCAACCATTTTGCTCGTGCTGCGGCATCCAATACCCGACAAGTCAATAGAAGAACCTTCGTTTGTTTCTCGCCTTACCGGCTCCTAACACTTTTTTAAAAGGAAAATCGCTTAAATTATATTTTTATCGTAAACTGCAGGTATGAAGCTTTCTTCAGATGTACAGTTTGTTGGGAGTTTAGTGAACCTAATACGCTTACGAATTTTTTCCCGAAGGACACCCGCGAAGGGGGGAAGTAACCTTAACCTAGCTGGATTTTGCATTTTCTTCGTGGTCAAGTGATGTACTCTTCTTATCCCATTACTGTTTTACTTGTGACTCCTTGTAAGAAGACCAGGTTATGTTTCCCTCATGTCTTGATCTAATAAGATTCATTCATGTGCACAGAGAAAATTGTAATTTTACACATACGTAAAGGCGTAGAAATTGTCGGGCTTGCTTTTCTAGATAGTTATTAGAAAGTGATTTATGGAGAAACTTGGGTAAAAGCCATATTCCCTAACGCCTCAATAAGCTCAAAATCGCCACAATAGCAATGAATTTCTTCCTAGTTTGTTATCCGATTAGTTTTTCTTTAAGTTTCACCCACATGGAATGATAAAGAATAAGTTCAATAAAGATAGTGGTTAAAAATTAACTTGAAATTTGCATACTTTCATCTCTCAGGTGGCTTGATTTTGCCATTTCACGTATGGTCTACCACATGAAATTGGTTATGGATCTTCTTTGCCCATCCACCGATCGTAAGACCGTCTCCGATTCACATTCTGAACGCCTTCATAACGCTGAGAGGCAGCTGTGCTCAGTTGAATGCGAGTTCCAGGAGAAATTCAGAAAACTGACAGACGATGCTGTCCAGGATCTATCTAAACACCTCCAAAGTTGTGAAGTTATGGAACAATTTACTTCGTGGACGCTTGAAGATATTCCACGCACTGGAGAAAGCTGGAAGGAAACCAAACAGTTTATCCAAGATGCATTTAACGAGCGACTTCAGAACATGATTGCCGCGTGGGTAGAAAAAAACCAAATTTTATCCAACAATCGCAGCTCTCTGGTCCAATTGTCCCACCAGCGATTTGATGAAAGCAAAAGTCTACTTCCATACCAATACCTAGAGAACCCAGTCATCGCGGATGGTGCCACTAGTAGATCAAATACTTGCGTGTCTTCAAATCACTTCGGCGCGGCCAAAAAAGCTATGATCGGGCTGACAAGTCCAATTTGGGTTCCATTTGGCCTAGTAGGTTTAGCTGTTAGTGTTCCAGTTGTTGGTGTCATGACACTTAAAGAGAAAGTAACAAATATGAAACGTTCAAGAAAATACGGAAAAGAAAAACATAGATTCATCGTGCGAGCCTCCCAGAAATACCTTTGCAAAATGGCTCAAGAGCAACAGCTTTCGTTGATCGTGGAAGAGAAGCTCAAAGATGTTCATGTTTACCTTACAAAAGTTTCATCTCGTTTGCACGAGCTCTTAGCCGCCGACAAAATACTATATCAGCAGCTCAGAGATGAGACCCGCTCTAGAGATGAAATTAAAAAACACTATGGCCGTTTAGGAGAGATGAGTGTTAGAGTAAAGGAAAAGATGGCCCTCTTTTCCATTAAAGAATTACAGAGCATGGAAATAAGTTGTAATGACTTGAAGTGGGATCGAGACGATCCATCTTCACTTGTTGGAAATGGAGAATCCGCTTCAGTTTATCGGGGAACATTCAGGTTACCAGGACAGAGCGAACCAACACAGGTGGCTGTGAAATTGTGGAGTAAAGAACTGAACGAATCTACAGCGATTGGCTTCCTTTCTAAGACAGAAACACTGAGGTTAGTTATTCTTAATGTTTTTTTCAAATGAAAATTAATAAATATAGTTGAATTTAATAGATAAAATAGGGCTGCGTAAAGAAGAATTTAATGTGATTTGACTACAATAGAAATTTAGATGATTTAGATAGATCGGTATGATAAAATAGCAGTTGAAAAACGCCGAAATATTCGGGTACTTTGAACCCAAACGAACTTGAATAAAGGTCGGTGTAACTATATTTTTTGTAGGAAGCTTGGCTTTTCCTTTATTGTCAAGTTCTTTGGGACAGCATTGCTGAAGGAAGGCGATCGATTGCGGGTGATCCATGTATTGGAATTGTGCGAGGAAAACTTGATGAATCATATTTTTCAGAATCCTGAAAATAAACCTGCATTTTCCAGAATAACCTCCGCCAAGAATAAGGTACTGTGCTGGGCAAAGGACGTAGCTGCTGCTATAGAGTTCATACACAACCAGGGTATTGTTCACCGCAACTTCAAGCTGGAGAAAATCTTGGTGAGTTTCGAATAAGTCTGAATTTGATTTTTACAGTTGCCGCGATCTCAGTCTGCATGTGAGGGTCAGTTCATCATTTATTATCTAATACGTTAGTCAAATAATTAAGAGTTACAAATTAAATGTAATATTTGTTAAGATCCACTTGAGTACTCTTTAATCTATAGTTCACGGTGTCAAGTGACGAACTGTAAATGCTATTGGTCAATTTTGCAAAAGGGGCCTTGAAGCTCCTAAAATGCCCGAAATTATTTCCTGGACATAGCAACTGTGCTCATATCATTCACCTCTTTTCATAGCTCTCTCAAAAAAATGTCGTGAAGGTCTCTGGTTTTCGCCCTTCCGAAGAGGCTAAGGTCATCACAGACGAGACAACGGGAACCAATGCATACCTTGCCCCGGAAGTGATCCTTTCCAAAGAACACGATACTAAGGCTGACATATACAGCTTTGGTGTAATGCTTTGGGAGATGTGGTATGGCAAGAGAGCCCTCCTTGAAATAGGGGGACATGTGCCGGACCAAGAGGCTAAGGGTGCAAGACCTTCATGTGTACAAGACGTGATCATGCCTCCAACTGGCTGGCAAGATCTAATGCAGCGTTGCTGGGATGGAAAACCCCACAATCGACCAGATGCGGCAGAGTGTCACAAGCTACTGACGGTGCTCTCCCAAGAAGTTTACACACCACCTCTATGAACACTAGTTATTAGGTGATCATCTTAAACGTATTTCATATTTAAAGATAGAATTACTAGGCAACAATAGCAATTGCCAGTCTGATAACAAACTCGTTCTGATTGCTATAGTAAATAGAAGAGTGACATACAAGGAAACATGTATTATGTTAGAATACAGTACCTGGCAGACTGATGCTAGACAAGAACCCATTTGTAAAGGCAACAAGTATAATTTCGCTTAAAAGCTAAAGAAAATGTTTTCTGCATAAAGGTAAATGTGTGTTTGAAGACCATCATAGCAATATACCATTTTTGCATTTAAAAAGGCAAGAGCAGTTTTTTTTGTCATCGCACGGTTTGTAACATAGCCTCACAATCAGAAAACACATAAAAAAGGAAACGATTTCTTTTTTCTTTAGCGCTTCAACTTTTCTTATCAATATAAAGGTCATTAGTATCGTTCTCAACATGAACAGCTATCATTGACGTTTTTTTTCTGGATCACAGATATAATGATTGCATCATTACTGCAGTTTTTGAGTAAGGGAACTTGCTAAATGAGTAAAATAAATCGATAGTACGAGTCATTTCAGCACTTTGAAATATAGAAACAGCGTAAGTCTCTAAAGGTATAAATGGTGTGAGTAGAAAAACACTCAGGGATCTTGGGAGCCGAGTTTCAAAACTGAGACGTGCACATTTGCATACGAAAGTGGTACGGTTTATATGTTGGTAAATGAAACGTTTATGACGGCCAATTCAAAGGTTTGCCTCCAACACCTCCTAACGATATACTTTTAATTATTGTTCGTTTTTGAACGATTAAAAGCGATTTTCGGCCAAGAAGGAAACTGTCAAAAAAATTGAAGCACCTCGAAGACTACTTTCAGTATTAATTTTGGAGTGGGTCATTGACAATGAAAATCGCCGACTCAATTAGATCGACTCATCGACCCGAAAATTGACATCTAAGAAATTTCTAGCCAGGTTTTCAAAACAAAGGTACATCCCGTAACATCGTAACATCCCGGAGAGACTCAGCCGGAAATATGCATCTAAGTTCATTTTCGTGACTATGAAAAGTCATGTTCTTTTCAAAGACACGTCACAATCATTATTATCTTGTAATATTAAATTTATGTTATTTATATCCGCTGTCTAAGTTAAAATAAAGAGACAATAGCATTACGTCTCAGAAAAAAAAAATTTTTTGGCTTTTAGAAAGAGGTATACTTTGTCGCTATAGAACACGAAATCTTTATGCAGTGCTGTTTTTAAGGCTGAAGTCACATGGAAATGTCCTAATTTTTAACATTTGCCTACTAACTCTAAATATGGCCCACTCTTTAGGCGCGATCCACTTCGAGATTAGTACTCAGAAGGAGTATCGTCGGTGAATGCCTTCATCCTGGAACTTTCTCTCTTGACCTCTCGATAACCCGAGGAGTCATCAATGATACCGGGAGGAAAAATACAGTAAAAACTTCCTGGTTCTGCTGCCGAAACATTCCTTTACAAAATAACCCTGACCTGAGAACTCAGAAGGCTAGAGAGGCCAACACTAGCCAAAGGCACGAGCTCGAGGAGGCCTCATTGCCTCTCTTCTATCCAATTTTTTTAGCAATAGAGAATTCTGGGTAGAACTCGTGTTGTCTTGCTTACCCTGACAACCCAACCGCATGCTTCGCAAGCATGAAACTTTTTTGACGATTCCCGTGGTATAGGGTTCCATCAAGAGAACATAAATCATTTATATTTTGCTGGTTCTAATCATTAATAGAAATGATACTGCGCATGAATAAAGTAAACGGAAAAACAAGTCAGCAACGATAAAGAAAAATGCAGCCAAAGTTTGAGTCCTATTAAAATTTGAGCTTGAAATAACGGTTTGCCTAGGCTCAATTTCTGAGGACTTGCGATTTTTGGGATATATCGCTCCTCTTTGACAAACATTATAAAAAAGACTAGCATTGACTGTAATCAACAAAACGTAATTTCCCGTAACTTCCCCTATGTAACTATGCCTAGATTTGAATAATTCTTCTCGAAATTTACTTATTGTGTGTAATGATTAGCTATGATTCCACAATCGTCGAATAAGTAATTTCCGTTTTGAGTCAAGTGTCATAAGGTCAATGTGAATTTTCATAGTAACTTCGGACTGGGAATTCTTAGGAATTCCCAACCATAACAAATCTTGTTTTAAAAACCTTGAAATTCCCAAAAATTCCCAGAAATTCCAAGTTTATAGCCAAGAGGACTTGGAATTCCTAGGAATTCCAACTCAGAGCACTAATGAGTTTTCCTGAAAAGCTGTAAATCTAAAAAATTCCTAGGAATTTCTAGGAATTTTCAGAAATTTCTAAGAATGTTTAAGAATTACTGGGAATTTTAAGCAAAAATTTGAGGCCACTTATACAAAATAAATACTTAAAATTAAAAAACCGCAGCTAAAAGTCAAGTGTTCAATGAAATTTATTTACAAGCTTAATTAAGGTTTACGTGTAAAATATTTTTGATTAATTATTAACATCAACATGTCGTAATATTAGGATGGAATTTTGATTAATTTTTCGTTTCTTGAAAATTTCATACGGATTAATCATCAATTACAGCTATTCATAAAAAATAGTCGAATTAGTCATTAAATTAATTTGGTTTGACACAAATTGTGAATAAAATCTGTTGATTCTTTTCCATAAAATATAATATCTTAAATTATATTTGAAACCAAGCACTCTTGGGAGTAAAGGGGCTAGTTACAGTTAAATAGAATTGATTTTTTAATTAAAATCTTGTTGTCACTGTAACAGTAAATTAGAATGAAGTTATCCTAAACTGCAAACTTAGCTTCTGTTTGTCTTTTTTTCCCTGGGCTCACAATGAGTTGGCCTTGAATGAGGTTGTCTACAAGAAGCTTGACCATTTTGTATCTGGATTCCATGACATATGAATTTGAAAAGAAAGGATATATATAAATATATATATTAAAAGCTCACACCAGACCTTAGATAGCTATAAGGGAAAGAGCATTCATTGGATTCTCAAATTGGGAAATCTCTGATATATTGAATGACTTTTATATTGGAATCAGTACATCTCTCCTATAGATTTTACTAAAAAAAGGGCTGAACACATTATTTTGTTTTAACCAAGGAGGGCTTCTTTATGTAATAGGTCTCGTCTAATAACAGTTTGTAATATTAATCTTGAATGTTACCAAACGTGACTAAAGTAATCTTGAAACCTTACTGATAGATTTATTTCATTGTAAAGCATAAGCTTAAGAAACTGCGGCATGCAAGTGACTGATTCGATTCTCAGAATTATTCTAGTTTCAGTTGCGCCGAGCGCTATGTAAGCTTAATTCAAACCGTTACATCTATTCTTTGATAAGATTTTGATCACGTTCATGGCAAAGGTGAGAAATAAGACAAGCTAAGCCAATCAAAATTTTGAATGCGATTACAAATCGTCTTTTACCCTCATTTTTATAAAAGGAGGATACCACATTAGGAAGTATAAGAGATACATAGATGATCCCAGTGTACCAGTGGTATCCAGTTACCTCGCCACCAAGCAGACTCGCCACCAGCGAACTCGCCACCAAGGAACGATCTCGCCACCAATGTACTCGCCACCAAGCGAAGTCTTCTCGCCACCAACCACCAATACAGAGATTAGTCGAGGAGAGTAGGATGTTCGGCTGATAAGTTTGTTCGCTTGTCTGTACTCAAACTTTATAAACGTATGTTGTCGAAAGCACGTTCGAGACCGATAAGTTTGTTCGCTTGTCTGTACTCAAACTTTATAAATGTATGTTGTCGATACCACGTTCGAAACCGAAGTAAGTTTTTATTCGTCGCATCGAGTTTTGCAATTTCTCCTCTCTTACGTGCAAAAGACAAACACGATACGTTTTTATGTCAATGAGTTAGGAACAGAACACATCTAACACGTCGCTGAAGGTCATAATTTAAATACAGACAAGCGCACAAAAGTATCGGCCGACTTGAATTGTGCTCGTTCGAACATCCTACTCTCCTCGACTACTTTATTCTAGTCTATCTCTTTATTGGTGGTTGGTGGCGAGAAGACTTCGCTTGGTGGCAAGTACGTTGGTGGCGAAATCGTTCCTTGGTGGCGAGTTCGCTGGTGGCGAGTCTCCCTGGTGGCGAGGTAACCGGTAACCGTACCAGTACCTAAATCAACAAATTTAGCTTGACCGTAGC